>NW_010403221.1:1987-12778 GCF_000710305.1 Buceros rhinoceros silvestris
AAATATAGCTGGGGGGGTCTTCAGGGTATCAAAGTCATCTGCTGCTCCTAACTTAGGGATGTTGGTGTCTTCTGTTGGGCTCTGGCAGAAAACCATACTTGAAGGGCTCTTGCCAAGTTCTCCCAGGCCTAGGAACACACACGGCGTGCTGTGGGGTCAAAGTACACCACCGCTGTAGCTCAGTAACACTGCTCTTCCTGTCGCAGGTGCCCTCAGCCCTCCTGACCCTCGCCTGGGACACGGCTGTCATGGCAGACATTCAGGCGGCAGGGGAGGAGCAGCCAGCGAGCCCCCTGAAACCAGAACTCCTCTCCAGAGTCCAGACTCTGTTGTGAAATAAGGGGGAGCGGATTTAGTGCTGGTGGTTTTAGACTGTTCCCTCCTTTTCCCGTATGGACTGTTGGGGCTTCCAGCTATGTGACCTCCAAAACGTCTCTGGTTTAGCTCTAGAGTGGGAGTCTAGATCCTGCCGCCTCACAGCAGCCCTGCACCACTCCACAGCCGTCCACGAAGGCAGTCTGGCCCAGAAAGACACGTACAGGGCTGCTCTGAAGGGGTTCACAACCGGAATTCTAGCAGCGGCTGCTCCAGGGGTCTCCAGGACCATGGTGAGGCACCGCTCTCCTTCAGAGGAGGTGCCTGTGCTGGGCTGGATCATGAAGCCACTGAACCCTGGGTATGGGGCTGGGCTTAGAACTCAGCTTTTCCTTTTGCTTCTGCGCGCACTACTGGCGAGAGGATATTTAGATAAACCTACGCTTACTCTGATTAAATGGAATATTTAAAGCCTCAATTCTCTTCAGTTATGTGAATTGCATTGCTCTTAGAGGAGCTCCAGTCGCTGGGAGGGCTGGCCCTGGTGCTACAGGAGAAACGAGGCCCCTTTTTTCTCTTTTCCAAAGGTAAAGCCCCGCTGCTGTTCCCTGTAGCAAGTAAGACCACAAACAGGATGACGGAGACCAGACAAATTCAAATATAATTGTACATCATTTATACCCCAGGCCATGCTGTACAACATTATGAACAGAGCGATTCCCCCAGTGGCATCACAACGAGCTGATTCCAAAACCCCTCCACTGGTTTGAGAGAGAACTTCGATACCTTCCATTACAAAAGAGTATCAAAATTTCAATAATGCTTTATTAAGGACAGATTAATACGTGGTATTTTTTAAGCTAAAAACTAGGACTAAAAATTTAAGCTGCCATCCAGGCTGAAGCAGAACAAAGTGCTGTCTTCTCTTTACAAGAAATCTGGAATACTTTCAAGTATCTCGTTTGAAGATACACGAGGTTTAAAGTTTTCTAACTCATTCTACATACATACAGAGAAGTTAGTAGGTGTTTAAGTCTCAGATGGTATTAGATGGGCTGACCATGGCGGTGTCATGGCAAGCAGCTCTTGTGCCGCTGCATTCCAAAGCTGCTTCAGTGACTGCCAGCGTGGAGCCTGCAAAGTAGAAAATGGGTTGGTCTGGGGTTTTGTTTGTTTCTCTTTAAAATAGCGTCATTAATCCAGCAGAATCTGACTCCTCTTTGCTTTATCTGTCTTAGCTTGTCTGTCCAGATCTGTTGCAAGTCTCAATAGATTTAAAAACTGGTTTTAATAATACTGGGTTAACATCAATCCGGAATAAAAATCACTTCAGCCATAAAAATCATCTCTATAATCCTGTCAGGGCTTCTGACTCAGGTGGAGTTCACAAATACAGCTGCATGTGTGTCAGGCAAAGCCGCTGACCAGCATCCCCTGGGTTACAGACCTGAAGCCAGGCTTTCACCTTGCCCCAGTCTCATCAGAAGCAAAAGCAGCTTAAGATTAAACGCAAAGCCTCTCATCCAGCAGTTGTATTGTCTGTCGGGGAGGCAAGAGGAGCGTAGCACCAGCTGAGATGGAAAGGAGGACCCAGATCTGTCTAGAGTGGGTCCAACTCTACAGAATTCAGGCTCCCTTCGAGGAGCCGCCCAACACAAACCCCCTGTCCTTAACCCCGGCTGTGCTGGTAGCGTTGTGAAAGAGCACGAGAGCACTGAGAGAGGGCTGGGCAGTGCTGAAAGCAGTTTGGAGGAGCTGGATGCACATCATGGGGCTGGCGTGCAGTCTCCGAGCTATGCGATCACCTGTATATAGTTAGAGCCTCCCTGGGATGAAAGGAGCTGCTCTACAGCCTCATCTCACCCTTCCAAACCCCCTATGGAGGTGCAGCTTTGAAAGCCTTTTTCCAAGGGAAAACTGAGACCCAAATACAAGCAACTGCTCAGATTCCAGAGCGAAGCGTTTGGCAGGTGAGGGCTCAGGTAACACCTGAGAGCTGGTTACTGTTGGATGTTATTTCCTGCAGACAGGTCAGCACATCCTAAGGCTTCAAGAGGCAGCAGAGGGGGGTTACGGTCAGTCCTAGAAGGGCTCTGAACGTGAGGGTGCACATCCCAGAGACTGGCCCCGCTCAGCATCATTTACCAATAGCGGGTCTGCTGATCCTGACCCCAGTGTTCACTTTTCTTACCAGAAAAAGGTAAGACAGCCAAAAAGTAAGGCAGCCAAATGCGAGTCGTGAGCACTTTGTGCTATTTAGTGGACTGGAGGGAGGAGGGAAGAAGGGCAAGAGCAGGTTAGAGCAGACCATGAACAGCAGAGAAGCCCCTGGAATAAAACATCTATGGAGAAAGGCACAGGGCTCGGTGGAAAGGGGGTAGAAAAGCTGCGACGGGTGAAGCCACAGCCTGTTCCACTGTCAGACTCTCCCTTGTGGAGCGAGCGTCTGCCAAGGGGCTGCTATGGATTGTGTGTCCCACCTTTGCCTGGCTGTATGTCCACAATCATGCAGTCATCATCTTCCTCATCTTCCTCAGTGTCTGCCTGAAATCCGTCCATCTCTGCAGCTTCAGCCTTAGGGAAAAAAGTTGGTTGAAGCCTTAATTCGAATCAGACTCATTTTGTTGGGTTTTGGAAAGGGAACTCTCTCCCCTCTCTGCTGATTATTTATTCTGAAGATGGAAAATGACTTCTGCTTGTTGAGTTTGAAGTGTGTTCTCCCCTGACTCCTCCTCACCTTTGCTAATTAGCTTTTATTTGGGGAGGGGCAACAGTTCTTTCCTTGGTGACCCTATTTGTTGCCATGGGAGCAGCACAAACTTCTCATTTGAATCGAGAAAATGAAAACAAGGAGCAATACAAACTGAAGCTGCTCAGCACTGAACAGCTGCAAGTGTTTTTTGGGGTTTTTTCCCCTCAACAGGAACTGTGGAATGAAAATCTCAGACCTAGAACCTGGTCCCCACCCCCTACAAGCTGTTCCAAGAGAAGAAATTTTAAATTTACATCTTTCATTAAAGTCCCAGTTCTCAGATTAAACATTTCCCCTCCTACGCACATGCAGGTGCTGCCCACTTCAATACCCAGTTCTCTCTGCAGCTTATGTAAGAGCAGCTTCACCTACATGAGTCCCGGCACAAGCTCCAGCCCATGCCAGGGCAGAGAGCTCACAGCCTTCACCCACCCATCATTCTCGACTCTCCCCGAGCTCCAGCCTCGCTCGACGGGAAGGACGGGATGTCAGGACCTCAGCGGTGCCAGTTCAGACGGTAGGCATGAAAGGTTTCTGGGACTCCAACACCTTTGCTCTGAGCTGCACCACGCCAGGGCAGCTTGAAGCTGTGTTCAAGAGCTTTGAAGGATTCGGGCTGGTGATGCAATGCTACTAAAAGCCTTTGTTCTACTGTTTCTGCTTGGCTATAAGCAGAACTTCCAGTGAGTGCCAAGCAGAGATTTTTATCTCTGCCTTTATTTAGTGTACAAGAAAAAACCCAAACAGATGGAGTTCGGGGGCTGAACAGCTTCTCACAAGTCCCTGATCCTTACCGATACTTGAACACAGAGCTTTTCCAGTAGAAAAGCCAGAGCAGCCAAGAATAAAGTGGGAAGGAAAAGCATAACAAGCCTTGTCTGTGGCTTCTTTCCTCCCCTCCTTGTGCACATGGGAGGAGGAGTAACTCCCCATCCATGCAGACCCTGTTGGGGTGCTGATAACACTGAACTCCAGGACCTAAAGCCTCACTGCCTGAAACGCACGACAGACCAGCACACACTTCTCAGTCACCCTTGGGGATGATTAAGCTCTAAACACTACCTGCGGTCACCCTGACAAGCAGAAGCAAACACCAGGAAGACCACAACAAAGCTCAGAGCTGCAGCAGCATCTACTCCAAATCCACCTCATTTCGTTCCTATGAATTATTATACTCTTAAACCAGCTCTTGAAATTCACCCTTATGTACAACAGCAGAAGCTGGAGGCTTTACAGACGGTGACGGGCTGAGTTGCAGCACTAAATGTGGTTTCTAAACCACATTTCATCAGTACACATGCAACTGATGCAAGCTGCCAGCTCAGGCGATACATCTGGCAGCCACACGCATCCATAAAACCCCGTGTACAAATTCGGTACAGCTGTAGAGCCAGGGCTGAGCAAACGCCCCAAATCTCCTCACAGCTTGGCTGCGCTCGCTGCCAAACAGCGGAAAATGGCAGAACAGCGGGAGAACAACATTTCGCATGGAACAGACAGCCCAAGCTAGAGAGGCACAAAAACTCGTCTTTACAGTCACGTGATTTCACTCTTTTCCCCACAAAAAGGGTCTTTTTGTGCAAAGGGCAGTGCCTGTAGCTTAATATTTGCCTCCGCTCACCTAGGCCGATGAGGAGGTGTGCCAGGCCACTCGCCCACGGACGACGCACAGCTCCATTCCCACTGCTCTGCACTAGGGAAGAGCACCGCGACAGAACTCACCTGTTCAGCGTCCCGAGGCCTTTTCATGAACCTCGTGATGGACATGCTGCCGGTGGGCTTCCTCTTCACCGCCACGGGGGTGGTCTGCAGCACCGCCACGCCCGGCACGCTGCCACCCTCCTCCTTCCCCGAGGAAGGGACCTGGGTGACGTAGTTCCATTGGCAAGGGACGGGCAGATGCTCCTGATCAAAGCTCTTCAGCACCTCCGAGTGAACGTACCAGCACATCCTGTACTCGGGTCTCTTCTCGTACACAGAGTTCTCTGAAATGATCCGCTTTAGCCTGGCTTTGGAGGGCACACCGCTGTCCTCGCCAACGGGCGTCTGCGGCCGGGAGGTGTGGGGGCTTGTGGGGCTCGTGTCGCTGCCGTCAGCGGCTGCAGTCACATCACTGAACAGTCCTTGCCGGCAGCACTCCTGGAACTCCTGGATGATGACTTTGCTCCCGTTCACGTTGCCGTGCAGCAGCGGCAGGAGCTGGCTGAGGACTGCAGAGAGGAAAGAATGAACCGAGGTTGCGGGGAGAAACTATCTAAAGGTTGGGAAAAGTACCACTTCTCCGTACACATGCTCCAGAAACCAGAAAACAAACAGGCTGAGATTAATTTTAGATGTGGGACTGCAGCAGGAGCTAAGTTTGATAGAGAAATGTCACCCCCAATAATAACGATGCCCTGGAAAGCTTCCACCCCTGTCCCAGCCTCTCTCACACACAGGAGATACTCGGTACTGAAACCTGTCACACAAGCTAAATCCTTTCCCTTGATCAATGAACAGACCAAAGAGCTCAAGCACTCTTAGTCGGAGCCTAATGAAGTCTCGTCGGCTTTACTGCCCAGATTATCTGGAGCGGGAGCTTCTAGAGAGCGTAACTAAGGCCACACTGGACGCGATGCTGGAAAATTCCTTGCCCAGAACTCTCAGAGGTTCCTTGGGTTTCCGGCCTGTCTGACAGGTCATTCTGAATTTGATGCTCAACACAAGAGCAGTGTACACCAGCACCTAAGAACAACCGTTTAACCCTTCAGGCCTTACTTTGCTGATCTTTTGCTCTTCTTTTGCTACATTTCTGTATTTGCTGTTCTTCCTCTGCTACAGACGAGTCCAGGACACATGCTGTGAACTGCTGGAGAACCTTGAGGTCCGCGTTTGTGCTGCTGTCATTCTCTGCGCTTTCCCAGACGCAGCCAATTTTCACAGGCTGTAGAATATGGAACCTCTTCCCCTTGGCCATCAGTTCATCCCACTCCTTCGCTTTCAGCTTTTGACGAACCTTCTGATTCTCTGGGTCGCACTCCTAAAGCCACAGGCGAGAAGGAACTCAATACATCCACCCAGCGTTTTACCGGAGCTACCGCAGTCTGCTCCTGCTCATCTCAGTATTTACTACGTGATTCCTTGGAAACAGAGATGGAGACCCAGTGACACCCAGTTCACTTACTTCTGTCACTCCTTCATCTTCAGATAGGTACCCATGGGGTACAAAAAACCCATCGTCATCGTCTTCATCCTCTCCCTCTTCTTCATCATCCTAAAAATAAACTCTGCTTATTAGGAATTACACTGACATGTGCAATCGGTGGGTTTCAGCGCGCGGAATCCTTACCCCTTCACTATGGGAGAGACTTTCTCCAGGCTCCTCCTCTTCCCACTCTTCATCACTATCTATCTCGTAGTCCAGTAGTTTCTAGAAGAAATGCCAACACACCATTTCTGTAAGTAACCTGAGTGCACAGGGCTCCAAAACTCAGCAGCAAGAGTGAACATGCAAGTGGGTCAGACACCCCAGAGAAGAGGTGAGCTTGCAGAAAAGAACCCAACCACGCTGCCCGCGAGGTGCTTACACTGTCCTTTGACCACGGGTTCCTGGGACGGATGGCGGTGGTTTTCTTGTTCCACGTGCCCCAGTACGCAGGACGGTGATTCTCACAAAACTGCAGGAGTTTCATTCTACCATATTTCCCCCTTTCAGGAACAGCATCTGTTTTGCAGTTATCCACGACCACCACATCACTGTTAAAAGGAAAAAAACAAAAACAAAACAAAAACTGTCTTCAGCGCTTCCAGAACCCTCCCCTGCTGCTCAGGAAAAGCTTTGGTTCAGCCACAATCCCCACCCAGAGCTGGAGTTCGTTAACGCAGGCTCTCCCAGCTCTCCTGCAAGAACGCGGCTTCCAGACCGGCCACCTCCCTCCCCAGCACCACCTCTGGTTTAGCTGTTGGCAGATTTACTTTTCAAAACAATCAAAAGACAGTCGTCACTGGGGCCACTATGGGCCAGTAGAGTCCAGTGCTGAAGGGAGCTGCCCTGAAGAGCAGGATTCCCTGCGGGAAAAGATTCAAGAAGCGCGGTGTGGAATGAGGGGGATCGACATCGTAACGCACCGCTCCCCACAATTTCTATACAACATGAGTGTTCAAAGAAAAGCTCCATCTTTTCCATCACCTCCATAGTGCAATAAGGTGACTTCAAACCCATTCTGCAGCTCGTGATTATTAAAAAAAACCCCAAAACCAAAAAACAACCCAGAGCACATTCTAACCTGTTTACTATGTCGGTGCTGTTACGGACAAAAGTAGGACCGGTTTTACGTGGTTTACGACACTTTAGGTCCCTCAAGAAGGAAACGTCACTGTTCTGCGCATGCAGGAGCTTATCCAGCTGCTCCAGGAAGTCTGGGTCCAGGATGATACGACAGAGGGGAGCTAAGACCATGTTCTCCCTAATTTCAAAAGGAGCAAACTTTCCACAGGAGCCAGCAAGGATCTGAAATACAAAGCGAGGATCGTTACGGTCTGAGGACCCGAGAAACTGCACCATCATCATGTTCACAATACACAACAACCCTTAATACTGAGTGCTGAGGTTTGGGGGAAGCCCTTCCTAGCTGACACTCCAAGCAATCTTCTCGGGGGAATCCAGGTCTTTACAGCCAAGGCAGCAGGAGACAGGGCTGAGAGATTTACTAAATGTCTTTCGTAGTCTCTGCTCTGGTCACAGACTTCTTTGAAAATCCTTTACGCTTTTGGAATGAGGAATTAAGAAATACTAACGCTTTCTCCACCTGAGAAGGTCTAAAGGACGATCAGAAGGAAACCAGTGTCTTCGTGAGAAGGCAGCTAATGAAAGACCAGCAGAACGCAGGACTAGCAATACCTCACCTTCGGGGCTGGCGGAGTCTTTGGTTTCTGGAAGAACCTCGTGATTTCTGCTTTCTGTGCATTAATACGCTGAAATCAGAATCAAGATGCAAATTATAAGCACAAAGGTAGGACGAAGCCTTATAATTCAAGGTGAGCTCATGCATGACCCAATTTCAACTCTAGTGAGGTATAAAGCAAAGCTCAGCCATTTACCAGCTCCTGTAACTCAACGGAAAATTAATTGTCTTCTCTAATGCAGCTCTGTGGATCCCAGCGTCATTGCCAAGACAAAAGACAGGTTTCACTTGTGGGCATTGAAAACACAGATACAGAAAAGACTTTGGGGAGATAAAAGCAAAGACACCAGCAGTGTCTTTATATGAAAGTATGGAAGTATCAGACAGGAAACCTGCAGGATGTCACTGGGAGCAGCTCCACCAGATGGGACAGGACAGGCTGCTCCCAGACGTGCTGGAGAACCACCGCGGCTGCAGCTGCGAATGGCTCAGCAGCATTGGCAGGTGCCGGGAGCCCACTGACACCACTGCACCACAGCAGAAGAATTCTGAGACAAGCTAGAGAAAGCATTTACCTTTTCCTCCTCTCTTAACCGTTTCTCCTCTTCTTTCTTTCTCTTCTCCTCAAGTTTTGCCCTTTAATACAAAGTTCATTTTCATGGTCACAAATCACAAAGGGTTTATTTGCACCGAGGAAGAGCTGAGCAGCCCCAGACCTTGACTAAGACCCCACCACACTAGGCAAGAAGATAATCCAGTCATTCAGCCAAGGCCCATCCTTGGTTAAGCTGACAGGAGACTTTCTTCATTCCTTCTAGAGCAAACATTGACCTGTTTCAGCCACAAAGCGGTTAGGCCGCTCTAGGCTTCCCTCAGCACCAGGAAAGGGAATTTCTGGTATTAACAAGTTACAAGCAACTTCCTCCACAGACAGGGCACCAGTGGCAGCACAAGTACAAGCTTGACTGGTCATGAGAGGAAAACCTAGTGGAGCAAGACAGCTCCTTCCAGCCATTTCCAAGCACAAGCCCAGGTCAGCCTGCACGCAGAAAGCACCGTTGAGACCCAGGTCCAGCGTACAGTCTTTCAAGCATTTAAAACACACCGTGACCAAGGCATGTGCTGTTCGACCAGTGCAGCCCCCCGAAGGGCCAGTTAGGGTGGGTATGGAAAGGCGCTCTCGTCATTACACACTTTTCCCTGCAAAAACCAAGGCACTTACTCTAACGCTTCCTGCCTCTCCTTGCGTTTCTCTTCCTTCACTCTCAGCTTCTCGGCTTTTTCCTTTTCTTCTTTTTCTTTCTTTTCTCTCCTCTCTTTCTCCTTCAACTCCTTCTCCTCTTCTTTCTTCTTCTTTGCCTCCTCCTTGGCTCGCTCTTTGGCCGCTTTTGCTTCTTCCTTCAGCCTTCCCTTTTCTTCCCTTTCCGCCTGCAGCTTCTGCAGCTTGTCCGCACGCTCCTGGTCCTGGTGTGGAAACAAGCCGGTAAGTCTTTTGGGGCAGCAATAGCTGCTGCCAGAGAACCTTGAGCAAAAGTAGGGCTCCATTTCTTCTCCCACCCGGTGCTCAACCTGTTTCTAGCCCTCACAGGACACAAGGTCATTAACTGCAGCTACCTGTTGCCTCCGTCAGCCAAGCTACCTCGTACTGCTCTCCAAAGGCACTAATTGTTCTTTTCTCCTAACGAATGGAGGCGTTTCCATTTTCTAAGCATCAAGGCGAGCCTTGTATTCTGCTTGCTTTATAGTTGAGTCATCTTCATTAGCAGTGTCACATTATGGAAAGTTATACAGGGATTTAAAAAAAAAAAATAAAGGTGTTTTAATTTGAGGGTTTCAGATTGTTTCCAAAATACTTGCTTTGGAAATACCTCCCTCAGAGCTAAGCTTTTGTCCGTTTATATCAACGCAGGGCTACCACGGGATGAGTTTGGAAAGTGAATTTGATCTGATTTTGCATTACAAACCCACAAGGATTTTCTGATGATGTTTTTCACTGAGGCAGTAAAGTGAGTCTCCAAACTTGGGATTGTGCACCTGCCTTATAACACTCGGAGCTCGCCAAGAACCCGGTCCGTGTTTGATAACCAGGCAGCAGCAGGCAGCCTGAGTTTACCTGAGGGGCACTACGGGAACTCTGTGGGAAGGTTACGCTGGAGGCGTTGCCCTTCACAGGATTTCGTCCCAAAGCAACTGAAATTCTCGCTATGGCTCTAGGACACACAGAGGGGAAGGTGGAACGCTGCCTGAAAAACGACAATTCCAGAATGACAGCTTCCCTCCTTCCTCGGGAAACGAGGGTCTGTCTGGGCTCACAAATATCCTCGCTGCGTATTTGCAGTTTTATTTATTTCTCGTCTCTTCTTGGCAACGTCAAGACTAACCTAACAGTGTCATGACGTACAAATAACTGCAGAAGGCGACCAGCATGTGAAATGGTGCCAGTGGTGAAAAACAGCCACTGTTGTCAGAGCTGAGCTGTGGCCTCCGGTGAAAACCCATCGGGAAGCTGGGGAACGGCGTACAGGGAACAGCAGGATTGCTGGGTCTGTGGAATTTTTAGCGCAATACAGCTTCTGTTCTCACCTCTCCCTCACTTTACTGCTGTTTATTACATATAGAAGGGAAGAACACAACAGACTGGATGTCTCTGCTGTTAAAAAGCACCTCAAGACCAGGCTCAACCATGTTTAACTTAAACCCCACAATAGTCCCCTACCAACTTCAGAAACGAGTTACTAAGGAACAAAAGAATTGCTAAGCACAGGCCTTCCCCATCACAGTCAAAATAACACCCTGTTTTCCAGCAGGCAAAGCCCGCTCGAGCAGCACTGGCTGGCCCTT
>NW_010403221.1:12838-16896 GCF_000710305.1 Buceros rhinoceros silvestris
AACCCCGCTCGAGCAGCACTGGCTGCTCATGGGATCCATCAGCTTCCTTTATATTTAGTGCTTTACGACTGGAAGTGGCAGGGCAGCGAATTCATCACCTCGCTGGTCTGGTCCGGAGCAGAGCTCGCTGACCACCTGCACTCAGGCAAACAGAGATGGAGCTTGAGTGTTTCCAGCAGTTTCTCCAGCAGCCATGAACACAGTGGCCCGTTTGCCTCACTCACTAATGAGGAACAGACCCCACGTCTGGTGGCTTAAAAGGGGGAAGGGTGAGAACGACAAGTAGGAACCGACCCTAAAGAGAAGATTTCACTGCTGTCTGTCCGCTTCACACCCACCCCCTCTCAGGAAGGGTTTGAAGAAATGCTCGACAGCCTTTTGACAAGCAGTCAGCTTCTGAATCCCGCACCAAAGCGCACGGCAGCACGGCGCAGGCCACCCACACCGCCTTACGTGGGCATTAAGCAGCTTTGGAAGGAGCCAAGTAAACTGTGTGCATTAAGATTCTTCTGTATTCAGTGAGAAAAGCAGGAAGAGGGACATTCTGAGCAGACTGAGACAAAACGGGAAGGGTTTCGCTTACTATCCAACACAAAAGCACCGCGGGTTAAGGGTCTGGGGCAGTGAAAACGCCTTACTCTTTGCAATCGCAGCTTCTCCTTCTCTGCCGAGCTCCTGTGGATTTTCTGGTGGACCTGGAATTAGAAAACACACGTTTTAGGAAATTGTGTCCTTCCCTTCCCACAAGGCGGTAGAACAACAAGCTTCCATGGAACAGTCTCACATCGTTCTTGCAGATTATATATTCAGCAACTTAAACATTCTTGCAGCACGGGCTATAAGAGCACAGTTCAAGCATACCTAATCTCACCAATTTACATTTCAGCCTGAACACATCTAAATGCCTGGGTTTACATTAATTCCTCACATTACAATGTTTTGCATAAACAAATCCCTCTGGTCCCCCCAGTTCTGAAGTATCAGTTGCAAGGGAATATCACGTGCAGAAAAGCAAACAGCAGCCAGAGCTGCTCCAAATCACGAGAGCACATCAGAGGACGTTTAATTAGAGCAAAGTCACTTCCTTCAAGTTAAACTTGGTTTCTTTGGGGGTTTCTTCGTTCTACCGCTTACTCTTGCTATGATGTTTAGACAGAACTTCCTGAGTACAAGGACTTTTATCCATATTCTAGCACCGTTTCTCAGGTAATCACAGCCCTCTTGCTCTTCGACTCGCCCCAGCGCATCAATCCTGAGCTCCCCACAGCCCACACTTCTCCTTCCTCTTAAAGCTCTTACTTATAGAAGAGAAAAAAGGAGGGGGAAAGGGTATTTTATCTTTAAGAGCATGGTTCATAGACTGCTCAAAGGCTTAAATTGTCAATATTTCAGCATCCTGTGGCTTGGTTTCTTGACCCCCCCATTCCTTCTCCCACCACTGGCAGCAGAAGGAGCCACGTTTAAACTCTGTGATTGAGACTGACCAACTGTTTTACTTTCTGTACTCACAGACATTTAAGTTTACACAGTGCTAAGCTGTGTCAGGAGACTGTATTTATCTGACAGAAAGAAGAGTCCTTTCAGCTGGCAGCTTTAGTTTCTCAGAGCTGTTTCCACCTGGGAAAACAAACACGCCAAGACAGACAGGACGAGGTGTAGACTCCCCGTTCCGGCAGGCAGCACCTGAGCAATTCCAGCCTCACTTCACGCCGGTCGCGTTATCGTATGACATCAGGAGTCAGGCTTTTTTTTATTTGTTCTGCTACACTGAAAATACTTCATGCCTGCTCGAGTTTATCTATTTGAGAGATTACAAGCATTAACAGCGTAAGAATGGATCGTTTTCCTTGATAAAGGCTCAGTGGAAGAAATGGGAGCCCCGTGCCCCAGCCGCTCATCTGCGTCTCCACCAGGCCAGTGAGGTTTTTCCCCACTCGTGGGACAGTTTCTCCCTAAACTCCAGGGGGATATCTGGTGAAAATCTGTCTTAAAAGGCTCAAGATGACGTAAGCAGGAAAGCCGCCATGCTTCACCTCATTTACCTGAGCCACATACTTGAATCTCCGCCTCTGGCAGCACAACATCGACCCACCCCTCAATACCTTCCTTGTTTTCCCCCTCTAAGAATGGGGTTGAGTAAAACGAATGCACTGGTCAGACAGTCCAGCCTAACCTCAGGCAAGGCTGGACCAGCACACCAGGACTGCTCCACCATGGGCAACTGTGCCCCCAAGACAACCCCCTCACTGACCTCTTCCCCGCAACGCTGGAGCAGCGAACAGGCATTTGAGCCACATGAACGTTACAGCCCCCGTGCAGATATTGGTGTCCTCAGAAGCTTCCCCTTCAACACAGCACCACAAATCAGAGTGGTCTGGGGCCTCTTGCTGGAGCACAGCTACTAAACCAGAACCAAGATGACAATAAACCAGCTCATTCAAGCATCCCCTCCTGCACTCCAGCCTTCCCTGCCCCTCGGGCATCCCCAGGAGCACTGTGCACGTGGTGAGCTCTTCCCAGAGCAGCTCCCCGTGCTCGTAACAAGATGGCTGAGAGCACAAGCTCTGCGCACCTGGTCTGGAGAGGCAGAGGCTCATCAGACTCACCCTCCATCCTCACATACAGAGCCGCAGTGCCACTGGATTTTCAATTTAAAGTGTTTTCTATGCCACAGCTGCAGAAATTCAGAGCTAGAAAGGCACCTGCACTGAGTGGCATTAGGGTAACGTCCTCACAGTAATTACAGCAGCTTTGTGAAGGCTGTAAAACTAACGGACAAAATGAACAAAACTGCTTTTGCACACTCACTTACCAAAGCACTAAGTCCCAGGGCAGGCACTTAAAAACCCAAAAACCCCACAAAATGAACCTGTACAGAGTTTGAAGTCACATTGACACAACGCAAATGTACCAGCCGCCCAAAACCAGGCAGGATTTAAAGGAAGACTCAAAAGGGCAATAATTCAGTTCCGTTATTAATAAATCAGCACCTTTCACACACCTCTCGCCACCTTTGCGAATGTCCTATTCATCCTTTTCTCTCCAAGCCGCCTGGCCCATCCGCAGCGCGACAGCTTTTAAAACAAACACCAGGAGAAGAGACCCACCTTCCTGACAGGCGTCGAGGCAGCCAGGGGACTCGTACTCCTCTTTGTCTCGGCAGCAGGCAGCACCTCGGGCGAGCTCGTGGAGCGAGCGCTTAGTGAGGAGTTGGTAAGTCCCGAGTCTCCTTCCTGAGATGATTCCACGGTCTCGTTTTCCGACATGACGCTTCCATCCAGAGAAGCGACTTGGGGAGATTTTGCAGTCATAATATCCTCCAGGAGCACGACGGGCATCTTCCCCTCGAAGATGACATCTTTCCGTTCGCTCTGGGTTACCTTGGCGAGTTCCACGATGTCACACTCCGTTAACCTGGAATGCGACTGGATTTCACCCACCAAACCTTCCTCTTTGTTTGCTACAGCTTCACAGGGTGCATCAGTCTCCATTGAATCATCCACTTGGCTACTCGGAGCGGAATTCAGGCAACCTAACTGGTTCATCTCTTTTCCTACTGTGCCGTTAGTTATAGCTGGGGATGAAGATGCTTTTGAATCGAAACCTATATGGTCTACGTCATCGCTCAGTCTATGGCTAGAGCCCTTTCTCAGGTCAATAACAATTACAGTTTCATTTGTGTGATCTTCTGTGTTTCTCTGTATAAAATGGTCTAACGGACCTTTTCCGTTAACAAGTTTTGGAGTAAAATTCACACCCGAGTCCAACTGGCAGTCATTCTCCATGTTGTCTAGAGACGCGCACGACGTGTCCAGGGAGGAATCCTTACTTGGAACAAACCCGCTCTGTGAGCTCTTCACTTTTTTGACTTCTGAACTTGCATCATACTTTTCCTTTGGTACAGGATTCAAGCGTTTGAAAGGCAACCGAGCTGCAACGACATTGGATTATTTTAGTTACGTTGTAGAAATCACAGAGGGAACATCAAATAGCAGGATATTTAACTAGTTTTTAAGCATAAGAATTGAAATAGATTAGCCACTTAGGACCAGCTTATT
>NW_010403221.1:17036-17523 GCF_000710305.1 Buceros rhinoceros silvestris
GCCAATATCTTTATAGCAGCGCCTGTTGTGACAGGCCAAAGGGTGAAGGTTTAAATTAAATGAGGGAGACTCAGCCTAGAGAGAAAAGAGAAATTTCTTACACTGAGTGTGGTGACAGCCTGGCCCAGGCTGCCCCGAGAGGTGGGACCAATATCTTTATAGCAGCGCCTGTTGTGACAGGCCAAAGGGTGAAGGTTTAAATTAAATGAGGGAGACTCAGCCTAGAGAGAAAAGAGAAATTTCTTACACTGAGTGTGGTGACAGCCTGGCCCAGGCTGCCCCGAGAGGTGGGAGCAGCCCCATCGCTGGCCCCATCCCAGGTCAGGTTGGCCCTTGGGGCTCTGAGCCCCCTGCTCTGGGGGCAGGGGTCCCTGCTCCCTGCAGGGGCCAGACTGGAGGAGCTCTGAGGGTCCCTTCCCACCCAAACCAGTCTGTGATTCTATATTTCACAAAACCAGGTGTGATGCCTTTTTGGCATTCTAAAACT
>NW_010403222.1:0-430 GCF_000710305.1 Buceros rhinoceros silvestris
CCCACCCCCGCACCCCACCCCAGAGCCAGCACAGAGAATTGGAGATGCTGGGGAGGGTCAGGCTGCCAGCACAGGTGGAAAAAAGAAGGGGTTAATGTTGAAGGGGCTTCACAAGGCAGCTGGATTTCTAGGATGCCCAAGAGCCTGCTGGCCAGAAGGGCTTTGGGAGCCCTCCTGGGCAGTGCATTTGCTTGTTGCTCTCTGATGCCGTGTGTAGGTTATTGGAATCTTCACCTTGTGCCTTGGATGTATAAATAGCCTGAGCGAAGGGTAGCAGCACGGTTTGCTCCAGGAGCTGGAGGTGCCGCCTCTGAGAACTGGGAGTGTTGGTGCTGGGGAAGTGATTTTCAGTAGGAGGGAGGGACAGCGGGCGAGCGTGAGGGTGGGCACCAGTGGGATCCTCGCTGCGGGTGCGTTCTGGTTGGCAAAG
>NW_010403222.1:631-915 GCF_000710305.1 Buceros rhinoceros silvestris
GCCTCTCCTGCTTCCCTCTGCCTGTCACTAGCCCACCTACCGCCCAAGCAGTCACCATCCACGGTCCTTCCCCAGCAAATGCCCTCTCCAGCAAGTGGCTCTACCTGCTGTCCTGCAGCAGGGGACTGGTGTGACAGCCCCGCACTCACCCCCAACCCACCTACCGCCCAAGCAGTCACCATCCACGGTCCTTCCCCAGCAAATGCCCTCTCCAGCAAGTGGCTCTACCTGCTGTCCTGCAGCAGGGGACTGGTGTGACAGCCCCGCACTCACCCCCAACCCAC
>NW_010403222.1:1061-4178 GCF_000710305.1 Buceros rhinoceros silvestris
CACCCTGTTCTGTTCTCCAAGGTCTCAGCCCATGGCGGGGGAGCAGTTCCAGCACCTCCACTCCACAGAGCTGCTCCTTCTCCCCTTCCCCCTCCATCTCTCCTTCATCTGCCCAAGCCCGCTCTGAAATGAGAGCCCTTCCACATCCCCATCCCTCCCGCCAGCCTTAACCCTCTCCTCGCAGCTCTGCCACTTGCAGCAGCCCTGACCTGACCTTCACGCCTGCCGGAGATGGCTGTGGAGCAGCGGCGTGGCCGTGCCTCCGGCCAGCCCGCCGGCACGGGGGCTGCATGGACCTTACCAGGGCTGCCTGCACTGCCCAGCTGTCCCCATCCCAAAGGCAGCTATCCCAGCCCCACAGCTCAAACCTTTGTTCAACCCCCTTCCTCTGCATCTGTTCCCCTGGTTTCAAGTGCAGCCGTGTCCCTCTCTGGACCTCTTGCAAATGCCAGTGGCCAGGATCCCCCCATGCCTGTCCCCGGTGCCGTGGAGCCGAGGGGCAGCCTCCCTCTCCTGGTGCACAAAGCCCTGCTTTGCCCTCCACCCATCCAGTGGCGTGGGCTGGGGCTTGGTGGGAGGAGATGCCTGGGCTGGCCGTGTCTTCTCGCCTGCTGCCTTTGGCTCTTTCCTGGAGCACATCGGCTTGGTAGCTTCATACCACGACAGAGAGGTGGTCTCTGAAGCTCTTAGTCCAGCAAGGCTCGTGAGCAAGGCCGAGAGAGAAAAATGGGCTAAAGCCTCGACTTCTTCCTACAGACATGCTGGGGCAGTTTTCCCCGTAGCCAGGCCCTTCCGCTCCCTCCCCAGTGCCCGATGCTCTGGGACAGGGACAGCCACTCCCTGGGAGCAGCAGCATCCCTGGAGGAGACTTTGCTGATCAGCAGGCAGCAGGAGGGGGCTCTCTTGGCTCTAAGCCCCCGGTCAGCTCCGGGCCTCCGGCAGTGGCACCTGCCTGCCGCCAGGTGCTGGGGCAGCCCCAGCTTTCCCCGAGGCTCTGCTGGGACAGGTGGGAAGCAGCTGGAGGAGATGGTGGAGCTGATTTTACGGTACCTGGGAAAGAGGTTTTCCAAGCCTTTTTGTGGAGGGATTAATTACAAAACGAACGGTTGTACATCTGTAACACCATACCATGCTGCAGTTCCCCTACACCTAGAACGTAATTACTCTGCGATACCTCTAATTACCACTGTTTCATATCATTGGAAGGTTAACAGCATGACTGAATGACTTATGATTCCTTTAGTTTCCAACTTAATATAGTCACTGTAATGATGCTGAAGTTTGTACTGCTTGATGCACGTAACAAGTATAAAAATCTGAAACTTGAGGTTTTATTTCAGGGGTTGATAAATCGCTTTATAATAACTCCACAATTAAAGTGTAATTATAGTGTAATAACTGTTGCTGAATTATAAAGCACAACTGAACCCGCTGAGGTTCGATGAGGATTAATACACCCCTCGGGTGTTGCTTCACACACGTGGCTGTCACTGGGCAGTGCCGGGCTGAGGGGCGTGGGATGGCTGTTGGGTGCGGGCTGCTGTGACAGGCCCACGTTGACAGCGGGGATGTCGGGGCTGGAGGCTGGACCCCTTCCCCTCGAGGCAGGGGAGGAAGCGTTTGCAATGGGCATATCTCTGTGAGTGTCCTGGTGGGAAACGTGACTCCACCACCTCTTTTGCAAAGGTTCAGGTGTGGAAGCTGCTGGAGAGACACATTTCCATGTCACCTCAGCGGAGTCCTGCTAGCCCTTGGGTCCCTCCTTGGTCTGCGGCCCCTCAGGCAGTGCTGGTGCTGGGGTGGATGTTGGTGGTGCTGCTGGCTCCTATTGACTCTCCCTCCATGGTACAGGCTCGTGTGAGCTCACTGTCCCCATGGTCACCCTTTATGCTCGACATCGGCCCCCATGGCAGGGCTTTGGTGAGCGGAGGGCACAGCTGGCAGTGCAAGTCACGGCACAGCTTGCTGAGGGAGGGTGTTTGCCTGGCTCTCGGACTCATCCAATGCACTGAGTCAGCAGCTCTCCTCCGTTCTTCACTAAAACCCGAGAAGGGAAGGGAGCAGGGTTTATCCTAGCACGAGCAGAAATGGCTTTTGGTGGGAAAAGAGCCAAAAGAGCTTGTCAGGTAGCAGGGAGGGCTGGGATGAGAGAGAAGAGAGCTACAACTGCTTAACTCCAATCAAACAACCCAAGAAAAATGAAGGGAGAAAGCAACTCAAGGCCACGGCCTCAATTTTCTTCCAAGTCAATTTTTTCCCCTTCTTTCTCTCTATCCGGGGGAGTAAAATTGGAGCTTGCAGAGGGGAATGGCTGCTCTGTGCCTCCGCTGCGTGTCCCAGCTCCCTGTGACCCTGGCTGGGGATGTCTTACTGACAGCCAGGTTTTGTGGTGGTTTGAATCTGCACCCTTTGGGACAGCGATACAGAGAGGGAGAGGAGTGTCCGAGGATGGCACTGGCTCAGGGGAGGGAAGGGACACCAGCCCAGGGAGTGCTGTCAGCAGCACAGCGTGTCCTCTGCCCCGCCTGGCATGGCGAGCCACTAGAAAGACAGGTCGCACAAAGGTGGCGGTGTCTGGGCAGGCAGCGTTAATTGTCAGCTTGACCCGGACAAGTGGATAAATGCTGATAAATGCCAGAGAGCTTCATCTCCTCTTCAGCCCAGGCAGGGAGCATGAGGCTCCCTCCACCCCTGAGAGCATCAGGTCACACTGGCTGGCTCGGGAAGGGGGGCAGCGGGGTGAGCATCCAGCCTGAGCAGGGACCCCACGCCACTGGGGGGAATCACTGCTGGGAATCGCTGGGCAAGACCTCAGCGATTCCCACCTTGTGGGAGCAGCAGCTGGGAGTGACTAAGGATCCACGCAGGCCCTGCCTTGACCTGCCCAGAGGATGCACAGAGTGTTCTGGTGCTTGGCACTGTTGAAGATCTCACGTCTCTTGTCTCAGGGCCGGAGGGTCCCCGCAGGGAGCGGGGACAGGGTGAGGAGTGGGACTGGGCTGTGCTTCCGGGGATGGAGTTCCTTGGCCCGAGTGATGCTCAAATGGCAAAATACCCGCTGGCAGCCGTTAAGGCTCCTTTGGGGAACAGGCTGGCCCGCCGCCCCCAGGGCAGGGC
>NW_010403222.1:4409-6687 GCF_000710305.1 Buceros rhinoceros silvestris
CTTAGTTTCCCCAGCGGCATACCCCCTTTTTTTTTTTTTTGTCGTTTCCATTCCATTTCTTCATCAGAATGCAAAACATTAAATATCACTCTTGTAATTATGGTTAATTTCATAACCAGCACCTTAATTGGATTGGTCTCTGATGGGGAATTCTCGTAGGAGGGAGAAGCAGAAATATTTTGACGTATCCATTCTTTCAGCTCTTTGTTTGGATTTGAGATGTTGAGTGTGAAATCGGAAACAACCGATTCAGCCCTTGGAGGCAACCTGGGGGTGGTGAGCAAAGTCTGAGCCCTCTCGGAGGCCCACCGGCACCCCCACGCCCACGGGGGGACCCCAGCCGGGTTATTTCAGCACTGCCACCGAGGGCGGCAGGTGCTGCGGGGCCCCGGTGGCCCCCCAAGGCTCAGCTGGGGCTGGGGCTGTGCCGTGGCCGTCCCACGGAGCTGCCGCTTTGGGCTTGAGCTGCGGTTTGCTCTGGGAAACATGGAGCTGTGCTGCCATTAGGCGCTGCCGTTAAACTGATTTGTGCTCAGCCTGTTTATCCTTTTCGATGGGAAACGCTACAGAAGCTGAACCGAAATGGAAACCCTGGCCTTGCATTTCCGATTTAACTCCTGTGCGCCGTGTTTCCCCGTGATTACTCTTGTTCTCATGTACAGCGCAGAGTGCAGGCTCTGTGTTATTACCAACATCACCGGGGAGAAGGGGGAAGGGGCAGAAAGCGTCTCCTTCAGCTCAGGCAAAACACAACAAAACCCCTCCAAAGCAGCCCCCTGCTGAGGGCAGCGGAGCACCAGCTCCATCCCTCTTCCCTGTGCCCACGGGCTTAACGTGGTCGCCCGCTGGAAGGCAGAAAAGGCCGAGGAATAGAGCAGTTCCCCGTGCCGCGGCTGCTGACTCCCCTTATCGTCGGCGCTAAACCCACGGTGCTTTTCGCCCCTGCTCCGGCTGCTTCCCAGTGGCAGGGCAGTGCCGCTGGCCCGGCAGCCAGCCCTTCCCATCCCTTCCCAGCACAGCACTGCGGGGTGGTGCTGAGCCTCCCGGGAGGCATCGGGCTGAGCTTTGCTGAGGCACAGCGCCCACAGCCAGCACCGGCTCAGCTTGGGGACCCTTGCTAGTGAAAGCAATCCACTGGATTTCCTGAAAAACTCCTCAAAAATCCCAGCGTTTCCAGTGCTTCATTTTCTCCTCTCATCCAGGGTTTCCCACCTTTTCCTTCTTGCCCAGGGCGGGTCTGAGGTTTGTGTGCAGTGTCAGGACCCCAGGAGCGCTGTGCGTAGCCCCCATACCTGCAGAGGACACGTATCAGTGGGGCTGGCAGCTGCTGGAGTCCAAATCCTGGTCCGCAGCACCTCCCCACCACAGGGCTTTGGGCTGGGAAGGGCTGGTGAGGCGGCGACCCCTCATCCCCGTCGGGCTGGCACTGCCCAGGCACCCGCACCCGCTCCGTGTGGCTCTCCGGGCACGGCTGACTGCAGGACAGGCGGTCTCGGCTGTGGCTCAGCATGGTTTGTTTTTATCTAATCTATTTTATTGTTGAATGAAACAATAACAGCAAATACAGGCCCTGAAGACAAGCCATAAATAATGCAAAAATCAAACAAGCGAGAAAGGGGGAAAGAAAAAAGAATTATACATGTAAAACCAGCACAGAGCAAGCCAGGCTGGGAAGAGGAATCTTCTCTCTGCGTTTGCCATCGCTCATGGTTTCTTTGGCTCCCTTTTTTCTCCAATTCTCCCTTTCTAGAAATTCCTGTGGCACTAGATTTGATATTATGTGAAAAGAAACTTAACAATAACTGGGAGGAGGGGAAGAGAGAGGTCTGGCTTGTGGGAAGGAGTCAGGAAAGGAGGTGATGGAGAGGACTGGGGCTCTTGTTTCATGCAGTGCCTTCAAATACAGCCATGGCCCTGGCCAAGCCCACTGCCCCGCTCTGCCCCTGCATCCCAGTGGGAGACGGGGCCCTGCCCACCAGAGCAGCCCTGGGACTTTCCTAGGTGTCCAGCACTGGCCGTTGGGGTGTTTAGGGGATGTGATGTGGAAACAGGAGCGGTGCCCTAAGTACGAGCTAAGCTTAAAGGGAAGGGACACGTGCAGTCCCTGGCAGCAGCATTGCTCTGCTGGTCCCTGCTCGCTCGTTCTCACTGCATGCAGCCTCCGGGGAGCTGGTGGAAGCTTAAAGGGAAGGGACACGTGCAGTCCCTGGCAGCAGCATTGCTCTGCTGGTCCCTGCTCGCTCGTTCTCACTGCATGCAGCCTCCGGGGAGCTGGTGG
>NW_010403222.1:6775-7419 GCF_000710305.1 Buceros rhinoceros silvestris
ACTCCGGGGAGATGGTGGGGACACAGCAGCTTGGACTTGTGGCTCTTAGAGGGGGTCACATCGCAAAGCTTCACTGATGTCCCCTCACGGCCCCGTGGAGTGAGGTTGCTCATGAGGCCGGGGTGTCGGGCTGGTTTGGCATTTGCTCTCCTGCTGAGCCAGCCCTGGGTAAGGGAGGGCAGAAGCTGCTCCCCCATCTCTGCTTGTGGCCCTGTTTTTTTGCTACTGGAGGTGACAGTTGCCCCAGACCCGGTCCGGGCGCTGAGCGGAGCTTCAGGGTGCTGCAGAGCCATGGGACATTTTTTGGTTTGGCTGATGGCTGGAGGGGACGGGATGTCCCCAGGCAGGGGGCGGGGGAGAGGCAGCAGCTCATCTTAGTGGCAGACAGCCGCCCCAGCCAGGCCCTTCGTGGTGCCCCAAGCGTGGTTTGTGCACCAGGATGGTCACGAGCAAAGCAGTGGTCTCATGCTGCTGGGACGTTGGCGCTGGCCATGGCACAGGCACCATCCTCAGGGACTGGTGCCTGGGTCTGGGGGAGCAGGAAGCCATCCATCTCTGGACCAGCCATTGAGGCCAGCCCATACAGCTGTGCCATCTGCTCCTGATCTGGAGGACACCTGCTCCGGCAGCGGGGTGACTTTGTG
>NW_010403222.1:7549-8085 GCF_000710305.1 Buceros rhinoceros silvestris
GGGTGACTTTGTGCCAGCCACTCCCCTGTTCCGTTAGGCAGTGTCCTGCCCCTGACACAATTGCTGGGTGTAGCACAGGCACCGTACGGCTGTGCTCCGGCTGATTCAGCAGCGCCAGGGCAGTGTGCTGAGCCACGCAGAGCTGCCCCAACAGTGCTGGGGCTGCCTGGAGCTCGTGGGCAGGATGGCCGAGCCTCCCAAGCTGTCCCTGGTCCTCCTGCCCCAAATGTACCACTGCTGCCCAGGGAAGGGCTCTTCACAGGGCTCTCACCAGTGCTGGGACCGCTCGCAGCACTCCTGGGTAGCTCAGGGGAGCACAGAAGGTGTTTGGGTACTGCTCGAACCCACTCCCAGGAAGAAACAATCCTCCCTCCAGTGCAAGGAGAAAGGGTGGCTGCCAGCCATGGCTGGGCCATGCTGGGAGGAGAAGGCAGTTTTCTCCCTGCATGAGCAGAGGCGGGATGGTGCCCAGCTCTGGTGGCGGCAGATGCCCTGCTCCCCGCAAAGGGCATCTGCACTCAGGGCTGGCCTGGTCC
>NW_010403222.1:8257-9155 GCF_000710305.1 Buceros rhinoceros silvestris
GCCGGCCATAGGCACACTGAGGCAGACCACAGGGGATGCCTTCACGATGTGACTGTGACCCTGGCAGCCCTCCCAGAGGGCACTCGCTGGGCAGACCTTTCTTTCACCTTACCAATGCAAATGTTTCCATAGCCCTAAGACAAGCCTGGGGTTTTTCCACCCGCCTTTCCCAGCTACAGGCAAGGAAGAAAATACGTCTAGAGAGACCTTCACACTCTACCGAAGCACTCGCTCGTCACTCAAGACCCTGCTGAGCTGGGTGCCTTTGGGTGAGCACGTAAAACATCCCGGTGACCCAGCCCGTGTCCACAGAGCCAGGAATCCCAAGGAGATTTGATGAAATAAAGAACGAAAAAGGAGGAGCCCCATTCAGCCAGCTGGTTCACGTCCTTCCAGTGCACACCATCCTCCTGGTCTCTTCTGACCCAGCCCAAAACATCTCTGGTGCTGGAGTCCCAAGGCCAACCCTTGGGAGATATTCCCCCAGCACACAGCCCTGTGGCTCTTTGTCTCACGTGTAGAAAAGACGCAATCTCCTCCCAGCTGCCTGACAGGGGAAGTGTTGAACCACCCCCTGGCAGTGGCTGCGGCCGCGTTGGGCCAGCCCACATCCCGGCCACCACCATCGATGAGTAGGGGAGCGGGGCTGGCTCCAAGCCTGAGTTCCACGGCGCGCTGCACCCTTACGCTCCTCATTTATCTCTCGCTAGCTCAGGGCTTTACACCCCTGGCATCCACTGCTGCCTTTGCGATTACTTATTGATCACTTGTCAGGATGTTTTCTCTGCTGATGGGGCACTGAAGCATGTGCAGAAAAGATGACAAAAACAAAGGAGCAAAGGTGTGGTAACAGTGAGCAGCTCTTGCACAGATGTGACCGCGGTGAGAAACAGCCTCA
>NW_010403222.1:9165-10725 GCF_000710305.1 Buceros rhinoceros silvestris
GAGACAAGTGGGATCTCCTTCCCATTGCCCTGCTCTGATCACCTGCCTCCCAAGCCTGAAAACTGCTCTCCAGGCTGGCTCTGGGCCATCGCCAGTTGTCCCTTCACTGTACATATCTGTCCCTGCATGGGGTCAAGCACATCCACAGCCCAGCGGTAAAGCAGTGGACAGCTGGACCAAAGCCTCCACCCTTCAGCATCCCGGCCCCTCAGCCCGCTTTGAAGCCCTTCTCCTCCCCTGTCCCTTCTCCTCCCTTCGTCCCTTTTTCTCTCCTTTTCTTGCCCCTCAGCTTGGTGCTTCCCTGACCCTGTCCCCTGCGGCGCTGGGGGCACCGTGTTTTGGGTGGAAGAGCCCGTTGCCGCAAGGAATGGCCTTTGCAGGGTGGCTGCTGCGGTGCTCTGGTGCCAGCCAGTCGCTGTCAGCGCCGGAAGGGGATTCGCATCTCAAATACTTCTTCGTGCTCTTTTACAGCCTCAGAGCAACTGCCAGAGCAGATCAGGTTGCCGCACACCTATTCCAGGCTCCCGCCTTGGAGCAGCTGAAAGCAGATCCTTCAGAAGGCTGAGCGAAAGCTCCAGGCTGGAGAGTCGTGCCCTCACGTGGGTGAACAGGCGCTGGTGACCCTGGGCACCTCATG
The DNA here is from genome assembly GCF_000710305.1 of Buceros rhinoceros silvestris. Taxonomy (NCBI): domain Eukaryota; kingdom Metazoa; phylum Chordata; class Aves; order Bucerotiformes; family Bucerotidae; genus Buceros; species Buceros rhinoceros. The sequence continues at coordinate 9,803 of NW_010403222.1, forward strand.
GCTGGTGGGGCTGGGGGTGGGCTCCTCACCGACTAACCTGCCATGGGGACTACTTCAAGCTCTGCCTCGGGTTCTTTTTACCCATGTGAAGCAGCCTGTTCCCAGCAGGGAAACCACCTGCTCCTCCCTGTGCACACTGGTCCCTGCTCCCACCCATCCCTGACCACCCCTGGGCACCTGGGAGCAGGGCAGCTACCACCCACGCCTGCGCTCTGGGGACTGGGTGGGAGACAAGGAGGAGGAGGGAGGCAGGTGGGGAGGAGAGGAGGGAGAGACAAAGAGAAGGGGCCCACAAATGAGCGCCGGACTCAGGGGGAATGATGGAGCAAGGAGGAAATGGGCACAAACGTGTTTGGCAAATTAAAGCATCTCCCTTTGTTTTGCTGCTTTGCAGAGAGCACAGAACACTTAGCGCAGAGCCCGGGGTCTGGCTGAGCAACTCTTTCAGCAGCAGGAAAGGTTGTTAAATATTTATTTGTAAACCTGGAGTCTTTATCTCTAAAATGTAGTCAAGTTCAATAAAATTTGATTTAGCTGGAACAGCTTAGAGGAGACAAGCGCACGGTCTCCACGAGCTGTGGCTCAGCGGCTTCGAGTGAAGCCGGCAGTCCAGCACCAGGGGTGAGCCCGGCGCTGACCCCCACCCATGCCCCTATGCCAGTGTGGGTGCCCGCCGCTGCTGCCATCGGGCTTACAGCGCCGCAGCAAGGTCAGCTCCTGCAGGGATGGATGGGGAGGGGGACGTGCTCCCCCGGCCCCGCTAAGCCCCCAAAGCACTGCAGCCCCCCCAGCCCAGGATATGGTTTGCTTCATCCTAAATTGCCTGTTGTCGTTCGATGCTCTGGAAAGCATCTGGTTCAAGGGTGAACGTCTCCTGTGCTGTGATTTATGGCTGCCAGGTGGGGGTTAGAGCTGACGCGGGG
>NW_010403222.1:10915-11536 GCF_000710305.1 Buceros rhinoceros silvestris
TCACTCGGTGCCGAGGAGCACCGGCCTGGTCCCAACCACTGGGCACCCCTGTGGGACGGAGAGCCAGGGACAGCCCAGGGACAGCGGTGACAGCAGCAGGCATGGGGCGGGAGGGCAGCAGCAGCCTCGGGTGCAAACCAGGCGCCGCGCCCGGGCTCCCATGCTGGGTCATCACCTGGATTTGGTTTTCCCAGGGCTGTTCCTCGCACACCAGGGCAGCCTGTGCCTGCCAGGATGGAGCACCGGCCAGCGCTCCAGCCCAGCGTTTCCAGAACAGCACCTTTCCTCCCAGCCGGAGCTGCTCAGCAGGTCCTGCTGCGAGTGGCACAGAGGCAGCGCGGTGCCAGTGCGCCCAGCTGCGGCTCTGGCTCCCAGTCTAGCAGGTTGCCCGGGGGAAGGGGTCGTACGTCAGAGCCCTCGTCCCCGGGCAGCAGGGTGCTGAGGACAGGGGTCAGCGGCTGTCGTGGCTCTGGGCGTGACTTTTGCCTTGGTTTGCACTGGTTTGCTCAGTGCATGAAGGCAGCGAGGCCGGCAGCTGCTCCTTTCTTATCGATTCTTTTTTTGGTGTGAGCCGCGAGAGCCCCAATCACGCCCAGGGCTGCCGCGCTCCCTGGGCTGCCT
>NW_010403223.1:0-391 GCF_000710305.1 Buceros rhinoceros silvestris
GGGTGAGCTGAAACCGGCCCCAGGACTGTCGTCCTTAGTAGCGATAATCACTTGTGCAACTGTGCAAATGTGGCCGGTGAGGATGGGATGGGTGATAAATGGGAGGGAGTCAACCAGCTGCAACTTAAGATGTGCCTGTATGCTGCTGCACCAGTTTATCATGATAAATGTCATCGGAAAATCAATTCTCTGTGTACTTTTGGGAATTACAACTATCATTTTGGTGTGATTTATTCGCTGTATAACATGGACAAGGGCTCTTTGTTCATCATTTTGAAAGTTCATTTAAAATTGCTTTGAGTTCTTGGTTTTCCACTGTGACACGGCCTGTGGGTGTCTGCTCTCCTGTGAAATATGGACCGAGGCAGAGGCAGGCTGGCCCCGGGGAGCT
>NW_010403223.1:538-3472 GCF_000710305.1 Buceros rhinoceros silvestris
CCCCTCATCCTGTTCCAGCGGCCGGGGGGTCACGGGATGCCCTGCAAAGTCTCCTCGCAGAAAGTGACGGCAGTGGGGACATTTCGGGGGAAACAGCAACAGGACAACTGGTGATGGCCCCAGCGCCCGCTCCTTCGCGAGAGGAGCAGCGCTGGGGTGGACTTCCTCCTGCTGGCACCCACCAACCCTGTTTGTCCTGCCATGCTGCTTGCCGGGGAGGCCGAGAAACTGCCCATGCTCCGAGCACCGGTCATCCCATCTCCATCATGAGCCGGTGTTTGTGCCGGTGATCACACCAGCGCGGCACTCGAATGCCCTTCCAGCCCAAACCTCTCCCTCCTCACTGCCGCAGCCGGAGGGATGGGGCTGGAGGTCCCAGGGATGGGGTCTTGTCCTGTGCCAACCTGCCTGGGGGCACTGGGGAAAAAACAACTGGAGAGCAGCCGAGCTCAGCTTGTTTATTGGGAGCGCAGAGGCTGAGCAGGGACAGGATGGCTCTTTATAAACACACAGGGGGTAAACACCAGGCAGGGGATGAGCTGTTTAAGTTAAAGGACAATGTTGGCACAAGGACAAAGGGGATAAATTAGCCATGAAAAAAGATCTAGGCTGGAAATTAGAAGAAAGCTTAAAATCATCAGGGGAACGAGGTTCTGGAAGAGCCTTCTGAGTGGGGGGACAGAGGGATGGAGCTACCAGCGCTTCTAGGCCGGAGCCGAGTCCTGCTCTGGATGGGACGCAGTGGTGTTACTCTCTTGGCAAGGAGCCCCGTGCCAGGGCGGGGGCTGCCAGGAACATCTCCCATAAAGGAAAGGGGCCGGCTCTTCCAGCAGCGTTCAGCCTTAGTTAGACACTCCGTGTTCCAGCCGAGCATGTAGCTCGAAAGCCAGAAGCAGCTCTTGGGTCTCACTTCCCGAGCCCTCACTCTTTGGTCTACCCAGAAAACCCTTCCCTCCTCCCCACCACCATGGGGAAGAGTTGGGACCCAAAGTGAAGATGACCTCCAAGTGAAGATGACCTCCATCCCAGGAGCTGCTGCGCTGGGTCTCTCTGACCACCCAACTGCAGGGCTTTCGCCAGCCCCAGGCGCTTCCCTTCCATCCCCGCTGAGGCTCCGCAGCGAGGGGCTCTTGTGCTTTAGTATTCACCCTGGCTTCAGCCCATGGTATTTTGGAAAAGTTCAGGAAAACCACCGCTATATAAATCTCCCAACCAGCAGGCAGTTCAAACTTGTCAGGCATTAATCATTTCTCTCTAAAGCCTAGCACTCAGCCCCGGAGGAATGGGTGAGGAAGGGATCCCTATGCCTGTCCCAAAAAACATCCCAAGAAACCCCGGGAAAATTGCAACTCAGCTTTGGAGGCTGCGTAAGGCCTGATCCAGCCACGTCCGCTGTCTCACACCGGGGCAGCCACCTTCTCTCACCACTTGGCCGGGCACCCGGTGCCGGGCTGCGTTCCTAGCCCCTCGACCCAGCGCTGGGGCTGCACGAGTGTCTTACCGTTGTTTACACCAGGTGTGTGCTCTGGCGTGGGGCTGCAACTACAAGGAGGAAGAAACGCACTAGGTGGTTTTGCGTTACGGATTGGAGCGTAAACCTTCAATAAATCACGGGAGAAGTGGTTGACAGGGAGCAGAAGCTCTGTGGGGGCATGGCTGGGCCATGGTGGCTCCCCACAGCCAGGACCCTGATGAGTGCGTGTGACGCGGTGTACCCTCACCCCTAGTGCTGCACGAGGGGCTGCCCATGCCCGGGCACGTCCTCCTGCAGCCAGGTTTGCTTCCAGTGGAGCGTCGAGGGGAGGAGGAGTGGTGCCAGGCAGTGGTCTCCTCTGGTGCCCCATCCCCTGCCCCCAGCCAGGCTCTCGCTGTGGCTCCCTTCTGGTTTCCATTACCCTCCTCCGAGGGAAAACGAACAGCCTAATTTGGAATAACAGCCGGGTGAGTGCCAAAGGGAAAAATCCTGCACTCACTCTTTTCCTGAGCTAATCCCCTGACAAAATCTACAGCCCTGGCTGAGGGCTTGCTCCAGAGATGCCCCTGATTGAAATGGAAATACTCCCCAATCCTCGCCCTTAAAGGAGAAGCTTCCCTCTGTTTATAAAGCCTTCCAGAGGGGGTTTTACGATTTTATTTTAATGGCTGGCCTTCCCTAGGAATGTGGCAGCTGGCTCAATAGCTGCAGGAAACATCGCTGCCCATAAACCCCCTTCAGCGGGAGCCACTGGCTGACATTGTCATGAAACGAAAATATTCCTGATGCTTATCAGGAGCCCACATCAAAGGCGCTCAGGCCATAAATCTTCCAGGGACTGTGCCATGGAGCCCAAATAAAAGCAGCTCCCTGGGCTAATGGGTGTCCAGAGAGGGTCCTGTGGCCCATCGCGGGAGGGGCGGGGGGGTTTGGGCTGGGACCAGTCGCCCCAGCAGAGACCAGCATGAAGTGGCCAGTGAAGGCTTTTGCTCTGCCTGGTGAGGGTGAGCCCCCAGCTCGTTCCTTGGCGTGGGTTTGCAGCAAAGCTTGGAAACGCTGTCCGGGTGCTCTGCATCCTCCTGTCCCTCTGCTTCCCCTCTCGTGCCGAGACATGGATGAACACGGGGAGTTCGTCCCAGGGCAAAACCCTTCTGGTTCTTGGCTTGGCACATATGGGGAGACAGATCCTGCCTGTCCAGGCTGCCTCTGGTCTCCCAGCATTCAGAGGTGGCAGGCGATGTCCCAGCTCGCCCTGCCCCAGTGACAGGGCTTGCAGAAACAGTCATTATTTCCCCCACTGGGGCAAAATTGAACTTAAAAAAAAAGAAAAGAGACGTGCATGTGCGTGGGTGGAGGAAGCACCGCAGAAAGTCTGAACGGTGCGAGAGCTGAAACGCCGCTTCCCAGCAGCCTGGTGTGGCAGGCGGCCGGCCCGGGGAAACAAACAGGGAGGGGGGACC
>NW_010403223.1:3694-4071 GCF_000710305.1 Buceros rhinoceros silvestris
AGTATTCCTGCAGATCATTTAGATTCAGGTAAATCAGCGTTTTCCAGTCCCAGGAGGATATTTCCCACCAGTTGGGCTGCAGGGTCACCTCCAGGAGCTTTCAGCAGGGTATCGCTTGCTCCGTAAAGACCTTGAGTGATGGATACTTCGTCTCACAGGTAAGTTGTTCCAAAAGTTAATTATCTCCCTGGTTGCTCACTTGGGAATTTAATCATGCTCTGCTGAACTGACGCCCTTATGAACACTTACAGAAGTGCCCAAAGGGGAAGTTTCTATCTCGCCCTCGTCAGTCTGTTATGCCCTGACAAGAGCAGGAGTTACATCCTTCGCCATGGCCCGGTGCCTGGCTGGAGCGGCCCTGCCCTCGGCTGCAGCTC
>NW_010403223.1:4278-5024 GCF_000710305.1 Buceros rhinoceros silvestris
GCGGCGCCCCCGCCGCCCCAGGGCTGCCCCAGCGGCTGAAGCCTCTCCGGTGTGGGAGGCAAGTTCTTTGTATGTGGCACCTTTTCCCTCCCCATGAAGGAGGGCAAGGAAGTTGAAGTGTTCATGAACAAGTTTTAAAATGCAGCAGCTCTTGGAGAGCCAGACACTAATGTGACATCTCTCTCCAGCACTTGCCATTCCCTCCCTTCCACGGCTTTGATGTTAACTTCTTACAAGCTCCGCGACGGCTGTAGGATTTGATCGGTAAATCATGCATGTTAATAGGGAGAGGAGCCAGAAATGCAGGAGGTTCCTCTTCCCCCAGAAAGAGAAGGGCGTGAGCGCAGGCTGCATGCCCTGTGTGCTGGAGCCACTCTCTTCTCTTGGGAAGACTCACCCGGGTCTTTCGGGATGATGTGAACCTTCGGTCAGGTGCAGCTCTGGTATGAGCGGGTTATGCCCTGGTCAGGAGCCCTCGACGGGAGCTGGAACTGGTTTGGTCACAATTTTAGCACGTGGTTCCCATCTCTCTCCTCCTCCTCCTTCCAAACTGGGTTAGTCTCCCCTTGGCTCTCGAGGGAGCGTTGGTGATGCTCTGGCAGGTTTGATATGTTGTCGCGGAACCTGTGGTGGATGGCTCTTAATTATTTATAGCTTTCCTATCCTGTTTTCTCCAGTCAGTTGGGAAGAGGTGACAGGTGAAGACTTCTTGTAGCAGATGCTTATGAGGCGGGTGAGGTGGCTGC
>NW_010403223.1:5229-5641 GCF_000710305.1 Buceros rhinoceros silvestris
CTGCCTCATTTAATAGTCAAGAAGAAGGAAAAAAAAACCTCCTTAGGTCTCCAGAAAAGAAACACATTCCTCCAAAACAGACGGGTGCTCTGGGGAGCAGATGTCTCCCCTTTGCATGCAGAGCCCTCACTGAGGCGACGTGCTGGGCTATTATGGCCAGGGCAGAGCTGGAGCCACCTTGCTGTGAACCTGATCCTAGCCCCAGGGCTCGCCCTGCTTCGCTGAGCTGGCCTGGGCAATGCCAGAAACCACCGAAGCATCCAAAACCACCGACAGATCTCACCCTCCGCTGGGTGGTCCCTGCAGGGGAGCTGGGACTTGCCTGGGGGCTGCCCTGCAAAGCTCAGCCTCCGGCTCCCACCGGGTCAGAGCACAGCTGCTTCGAGGGCAAGTGGGATCTCTCCTGTGAAAT
>NW_010403223.1:5819-9196 GCF_000710305.1 Buceros rhinoceros silvestris
GCTGCACGCTCAGCCCAGCGGGTCCCCGCAGCCACCGGCTCCCAAGCACACGTGGGTTTAATGCACACGACCGTGTCTCCTGTTACTGCTTCCCCCAGCAGCTACGTGAGCCTGCTGCTTCCTCGACCTACAGGGAGATGTTCCTTCAGCTCCAGCGCCTGGTGCCTCCTGCTCTCTTGTGACAGAGGATTTAATCTCCGATGACAGCCAGGCTGCTCCTCTTCAGGGCCCGCGTTTGCAACCATCACCCTGACGTGCTCCTGTTGCACTGTGACTGCGTAGTGAAGGGCTGGGGCAGGAAAGAGGGCGATGCTGGGGCCTGGCAGATGCTGCTGCGTGATTCTGCAGGACACGATGTCCAGCGAGGACAGGGAGCAGGGAGAGCTGGCCTCCACCGGTGAGGCTCTGCCGCGGCAGCGAGGGGCTTTCCCATGCCGGTAATTCAGAGCCCTGCTCCTGGCTGGTCCTGCCATTGCAAATGTCAGGTTGATTATTTTAACCACACCAGATCCCTGTTAAAAACCATGAATTAACCACTGAACTATTCCCAGGTAAGGGAGGAGAGGAAAACCGCCTTTAAACCATCACAAATGGATGCCTGCCGGATCTGGGGCTCCGTGATGGTCTGTGCAGCCCAGCCCGCAGCCTGGGGCAGCCCCCTTCGTTAGTGCCGCGCTGGTGAGACGGGGTGTGGGCGGTGATGAACTCCCGGTACCTCCTGTCTGCCGCTGGTTCCAGGTATGACACACACACAAAGGTACCTTTTTATAGGTAGGAAATTATAGGTGCCATGACTTCAAAGGCTTTTGCAACAAGAGCTTTCCCTTTGATAAATGACAGCATCATTAATGGTGATTTATTACCCAGGCTATTTCAACAAACAGAAATAACCAGTTTCTTTTCATTTGGCTTGGTGGGTTTTTTTGCTCTGGGCTACCCAGACATACAAGGTGGCTGGTAACAGCTGTTTTACTGCTGGTAAGACATCTCATTTATTAACTTGTCACCATGTGTCATAAAGTTTAGCAAAATGCTCGATGATTGTGTACTTAAGCTGGGTAATTACCCCATTATTAAAGCTGCCTTCTTTATTTACTTGCTCTTCTGGTGGTTTGTTCCTACCTTTGCTCCACATGCTGCCTTAGTCACAGGGCACGGGGATGCGCTGCCTTGTAATTACCTGGGTGCTGACTTCCACTGCTGCCACAGACATGAAAGGGGGCTCTGCCGGCTGTCACTAGCTCCGGGGCCAGGGACCAAGTCACTGCGTCACTCGGACTGTGTCCAGGGAGGGGCTGGGATGGTACTGAGAGAGGGGTTATGCCGTGGGGCTGCATCCCACCCTGTCCCAGCACCGAGTGCCCAAACATAGCTGTAAAACCAGCAAAACCTCACTGTGATAGCAGCCAGAGCAGGGAAAATCCCACGAGCAGGATCCTCTATCCCAGGGGAGGATGCAGCCAGGGCAGCACGGGGTTTCTGGCTAGTGGAGATCGCTGCACAAAGCATTTCTGTGTGAGTGCACATGCCATGCCAAGCTTCTAATTAACCTCCCGGAGACGCACTGCTCGAGCGGAGACAAAAGCAGATCCACACCTTGATGAAGGAGCTGCCTAGACAGAGGAGAAAACCACTGTTAGCACAGAGATGCTAATTGCCTTGGGAACTCCCAGAACTCAGGTGCACGGCTCCCAGGAACGTCTGGGACCCTGCTCAGGCATGTTCGTGCCCTCTCTGGGAGGGTGAGGCTCCGCAGGCACCAGCCGGGGGGGGACGACGGCGGCACCCCATTCCCAAGCAAAGCTGGGAAGCTCCGACCTCGCTCCATCCTCCTCCCATCCCAACCAGCAGTTGGTTAACAAACATTTTATAAGAGGTTAAACATCTGAAACCACCCAGTAACCGACTATTATCTGGGCAAAGAGGAGCTGGACCGCAGGAACTGCCACACTGGCTCAGACCAGGCGGCAGCTGCCCCCAAGCCCCGCAGCAAAATGCCAGCGGGTCCATGGCTGACCCGCAGGGGAAGGAAGGGAGAAGCTGGTGGTGCACAGCGAGAAGAAACCGCACCCTGCACCAGGGGCTCGACACCGCACATCTGTGCACGGCGCTAAAGATCCGTTCCGGGGAATTAGGAGGCAGTTTGCTAACGCCAAGGCTTTGCGGGGAGAACCGAACCCAGGGGCTCGCACCAGAAGCTGCCCCGGAGCAGCAGCATGAGCCCTGCAGTGGCCGAGGGCTCCAGCTGGACCTGGGATGGGGCAAGGGGAGAGCTTGGGCTCAGTGCAAGGGGGACGGAGGATGAAGGGAAGCTGTTCAGCCTTGTCAGGGTGGTTCGCACTCACCGGGCTCGGGGAAAGGTGGTGGATGACAAAAACCCAGCACCGCAGAAAACCCTCATGGCCCAGCAGTGAATCTCCTCATTTTCATTTATTAAAATAGCACTTTTATTACAAAGAGATGTTAAATGCGAAAATGGATGAAATACCTTTTACATCCCCCATCGATTTTCTGGGATATTTACAGCTGCAGAGATATTGATCTCCCCGAAGAGCCGGATGTGCTTGCTCGTTACGTACGACACTTGCAGTGAGAAAGTATTTTCGGCAAATAAACCACCAAAACCTGCCATAAATTGATCCAGGAAGGCTGGGGGTCAGTGGCAGCGCTGTCCCTGCCACCCCACCCTCGCTGCTATTGGGGTTTTGACCCTTCACTCCCACGAGCCCACTGCAATGAGGGACGGGAGGCGGGCGAGTACCACCACCGGTCTGCATCCCCCTTGTCGGGGTGCTGGAGACCCTGCGTTCCCCCCAGCACCCTTCCTCCACTGCTGTGGGGAGGGGGACAGAGACCTTCACCTGAGACTCCCCACCCAGGGGAGAATTTCCTCAGAAGAACTGAGGCGATGTTGTTTTGAGTGGGATGGAATGTGGAATGTGCCGGGGTTTGCTGCCACTGGAGGTGAGTGCAGTTGCCAGACCTGCTGGCAGGGAGCAGGGGAGTAGCGAGACCTCAGTGCCGTTGTTCCCCACGCCGCAGAAACTCTCAGGTGACTCAAAGCCCTTTTTTTTCAGCCCACAGGTCTGTTCCCACAGCCCAGGCCAGCTCCCAGCCCACGTCTCCTCACCTACACACTGCTCCAACTGCAGCTTGCCGGGACCACAGTGCCAGCCATAGCTGGAGGGTGAATTTTCCACCTCTCTTCACCACACTCATGAGACCAGAGCCCAGTGCCTTTGCTCCTCGCTCCAGCAAACCCCTGCAGAAGGCGTTGCAGAGCTGCCCAAGGTCCAGCCTGGCACAGGATTGCAGGAGGGGTGCCAGGGATGGGCACACTCCCCACCTCACTGTCCCTCTTTGGCCAGCCAGGCTTC
>NW_010403223.1:9539-9971 GCF_000710305.1 Buceros rhinoceros silvestris
AGGGGCAGGCGGTGCCCCGCCAGTACTCACTGCCCTGGCAGCAGGGTTGGCACTGACGGCCGGGCATCCCCGGGGCTCTGCCGGCACCTTTATTACCCTCCAAGTCAGCGGGAGCTTTGGCTGCTTTCAGGACAGCCCTGCCCCATTGGGGAACTCTTGCTTGGCCTGAAAGCCCCATTTTGGAGGGTGGCCCAGGGCTCCCCGAGCAGCCCCGCGGCACCTCAACCCCCCGCCCTGGCAGCAGGGTTGGCACTGACGGCCGGGCATCCCCGGGGCTCTGCCGGCACCTTTATTACCCTCCAAGTCAGCGGGAGCTTTGGCTGCTTTCAGGACAGCCCTGCCCCATTGGGGAACTCTTGCTTGGCCTGAAAGCCCCATTTTGGAGGGTGGCCCAGGGCTCCCCGAGCAGCCCCGCGGCACCTCAACCCCCCT
>NW_010403223.1:10224-10651 GCF_000710305.1 Buceros rhinoceros silvestris
CAAACGCGGTTTCAAGGAAAGAGCCCGCACTAGCTTGGGCTGGGAAACCGCCTGGTGTAAAGTTTCCGGAGATCCCTTCTGCCAGTGTGTCGGCCCTGATTACATCAGTCAAGTCGCGTTACCCGGCTGACGGGCGCTAACAAGAAGTGACAGACGTGACGGGGAGCGGGCAGCCTCCAGGAACAACACCGCCGTCCCCAAGGACGGGTGACTTCCTTGTCCCGCACAGCTCCCTGCAGGGCTGGCAGAGGAGTGGGGCAGAAACAGCTGGTGCTGCTGCATCATCCGGGGAAGCTCTTCTGGTTCCCCCGAAACAGGCAAAAAGGGCCAAAAGCAGCATTTTCCCACAACCAAGGAGAATCCCCAGGCTCCGGCACATGAAGCACCACAGCTGGCGGCCAAATCCCAACCGCCTCCTCCCCTCCTG
>NW_010403223.1:10811-11638 GCF_000710305.1 Buceros rhinoceros silvestris
ACCTGCTTTGCCCCAGCCCGCCCCCACCCTGCCCCAGCCAGGGTTTAAATCACTATCAATCTCCCACAACCTTCAAGGTTTGTGGTCATTGACATTTTGGTCCGTCTGAGTCAGTATTAACTTCTCAGGCCAATAGACAATAAATAGAAAATAATAAGCAATGCACAGTTAAATATTGATTTATGATTATTTGGGTCTTTTGCATGAGCTTCTCACCTCGCACCGGCGAGGCTCACGTGTTCGTCGGCACCGGCAGACGTGAACAAGAGTGAGAGGGATTTGCTGTGAGGTTCCAAGTGCCTTGGAGCGAGTAACAGTGGTACCTGGCAGGGCCCTCTGACCGCTTGGAGAGCGCTGGCATCACCCTGCAGCTCTTAAAACGTGCTAAAGATGTAAAATCAAACCACCTTCACCAATCAAACCTCCTTCCCTGGGAGCAAGGTGCTTAGAAAGAGCTTGAAAAACAGCATCGAATCAGGTTCACAGGTGGGGGGATTGTACGTGTCCTGGGATGTTGAACAAACTTTGTAAGGCATTAAAAAGAATTGCAAAGAAAATTGTGTTGGCAGGGGAGAGGCATTGCCTTTTGTGAAAGAGAAAACCACAAAGAGTAGGAGCAGAGAAGACGCTTTGGGGCTGGGCTGGTGGGACCGGCGCCAGGGGTGACTTTGCTGGGACGCGGAGGGGTCAGGGGAGCCTTCGCAGCGGCGGGACGCAGCCCACCCATCAGCGCTGCGTCGCCGCTTCGTGCGCAGCCCGGCTGCGTCTTGGTGGTGAGGGTTTTATTTTTCCCCCTTTCTCCCTTCCCATCCCCGACGTCAGGATGT
>NW_010403224.1:0-1759 GCF_000710305.1 Buceros rhinoceros silvestris
AAGAAAGCCAACAGCATCCTGGCTTGTTCAGAAACAGTGTGGCCAGCAGAAGCAGGGGAGTACTCAGCACTAGTGAGGCCACACCTTGAGTACTGTATTCAGTTTTGAGCCCCTCCCCACAGGAAGGACATTGAAGTGCTGCAGTGTGCCCAAAGAAGGTAATGATGCTGTTGAAGGGTCTAGAGTACAAGTCCTGTGAGAAGCGACTGAGGAACCTGGGGCTGTTTAGTCTGGAGGACTAAGTAGACCTTACTGCTCTCTACAACTACCTGAAAGGAGTTTGTAGTGAGGTGGGGTTTGGTCTCTTCTCCCAAGTTACAAGTGATAGGATATGATGAAATGGCCTCAGGTTGCACCCAGGGAGGTTTTAGCTTGATATTAGGAAAAATTTATTCTGAAAGAAGCACTGTAAAGTATTGGGACAGTCTGCCTAGGGAAGTGGAGAAGTCAACATCCTTGAAGATATTTAAAGGACATGTAGATGCCATGCTGAAGAACAAGATTTAGTGTTGACTTGGCAGTATTGAGTTAATGGTTGGGCTTGAAGATCTGAAAGGTCTCTCCAGGGATGGAGGTGAGGCTGACTGGCCTATAGTTTCCTGGCTCCTCATTCTTGCCTTTTTGAAGACTGGAGTGACATCGGCTTTCCTCCAGTCCTCCGGCACCTCTTCTGTTCTCCATGATGATGGAGAAAAAAGGCATCTGCCAGTCCCCTCAGCACTCGTGGATGCATCTCATTGGGGCCCATCTATTTGTGGGTGGCAATAGTGTTATAATGACACATATATGCCATTAGTATTATAACCTAATATTTCATAGAATTATGTTTCCTTAAAAATTTGCATATGCTTGTGGACAAATGGCAACAAAAACGTCCCTTGCCTCTTTCTTGTAATCGCAATGATAGTATAATCAAAAAATGTGGGTTGGAGGGATCTTCCAAAGGTCATCTAGTCAATATTCGTTTCTTGGTGCAGCATCAGTGCATGTATACAAAATGGAAATAGCACACCATTTTGTATTTATGTTCAGGTTATGATATAGGCATAATTCCTGACAGGCATTTGTCTGAGACTTCCAGTGATGCAGAATTCATGCCCCTGTTAGGCAACCTATTTTAATTCTTCATACCTGTAATATTGGGTGTTTTTTAATATATTGCCTGATTATTACTTGTTTAGTTTGAATCTTCTGCCTGTTCTATAATTTTTCATCTGGTGAGAAATTTATTTTCTGTCTTTATTGAGTTACTTTTGCATATTTAAAGAAGGTTATTGTATCACCTTTGAAGCTTCTGTTCTTACAGCTAAACAATGCCCATACTCTTTCCTCATACATCATCTCTTTCAAAAGAGCCTTTATGGTCTGTCCTATGGTTTTATCATTTAGTCTACACCTTTTTTGATGTGCAGTGTTAGAACCTGGACAAAATATTTGCTGAAGCTTTACCAAAGCTGAGTAGAATATGAATTTTCCCGTACATAGTTTGTTGTTATTCTCCTGGATAGAGGGAAAAATAAGGTCTATGTCCTCTAGCGGAAATAGCATACCATTTTGTATTTATGTTTGGACTGGAATCAGCCACACTCAGATTTTGTTCTGGAGACAGATGATTTATCTAGCTCTGTAGTCTGTGCTTACATGGTTGATTATTCCAGTTTAAACATACAGTTCTCCACTTGTTCTATTCTAGAGTTTCAGCTCCTTTCCCATATAAAATTGCTTTGAGTTCTTGTCCAGACATTTAGTCTCGCCACTC
>NW_010403224.1:1850-6210 GCF_000710305.1 Buceros rhinoceros silvestris
CCAGTAGCAGCCTGTTGTATTCTCTAAGTATAACGAACATTATTTCTGTTATGTCACTTACTTTATTAATGAAAATATTGTTGGTAATGGAATCAGAAGTGAACTCTGATTAAGTCAATTCTTTACATTATCTATTTTCATTGTAAAGCATTAATACTTCTGAGTAGTTCTCCAGCAAGTTATGTATCTGAGGTTGGTTTTTCCGTACTGGCTTGCTACTGCTCAAAGCTTCCCCCACTTACTTGGGAGAATGTCATGTGCGACTGCGAGGCTCAAAATCCTTACTAGAGTAGTTTTTCTTTTCTGTACAGCTCCAGTACCTTCTTAAAGAAGAAAATTAGGTTGGTTCAACACAAATTGTTCTTGGCAAGTCCATGTTAGCTGCTATGCATCTAAGCTGCTTTCTTTTAGGCTCTTATAGATTGTTTTTGTCCGTTTTATAGGAATTAAGCTGAACGCCCAATCTATAATTACCTCAGTCTCTTTTTTTCCCCTCCTCCTTTTGAAAATAGGCATTATGTTCAACCCTCAGCAGTCATTTTTGTAAACCATTACCCTTCTTTTAGGGTGAACTGAACTCAAAATGCAGCGCATTAGAATAAGTGGGAAATTCTACATATAAATCAACTACATAAACGCAAAACAGGAAAGTAAACAGTTGCTCTACAGAACAGAATCTGAGCTCTCAAAGACAAACATTAGGAGATCTAAGAATAAGGATTCATCCTTTTCTTTCAGCATTTATAGACAATGTATAGACCTGGGAATCTAAAACATAGATTTTTGTCTACATATTCTGTTTCCTGTTCATATATTCTTGATTCAGTGCATCGGTGGCTGCAGTTTCATTACCCACATGACTGTTCTGTATTTTCCTGTAAACTCTCCAAAAATGGCTATGAACACCATCATTTTCTTGGTATCAGCTCCCTTGTGTTGATAGTGGAGCAACAGATTCCTACAACATTTGCACAGCTATTTATCTTCACTTGCGATATCCCTGGATAGTTGAGTATCTTCTTTTGCCATGGCCTGTCCAGTTTTGTCCTTGTATACTTAACCTTTAGTTTTATTTGTCCTTTAGAATCTGATCAAGTTTTTATTTCCTGCATGCTTTGATCTTGAACTTGAGGTCAGTATCAGTTTCATGGTCAAATTTTGCTCTTAGTGCTATTCTGATCTTTTCTCACCAGTGAGACAGTTTCTAGTTGCTCCCTTGTTACTGATTCTATAAATAAATACCAAATCTTATTAAACTCCTTTTTCCTGAGACTTGCCACCCAAATTTCTTTATTAAATTCCTGAGTTCAATGAGGTCTGAGTTCCTGCAATCTAATACTGCAATTTTCTCCAATTTTATTTAAAAAATATTTTCCAGATCTTCCATGTTTTCTAAAGCCTGGGAATGTCATCTCTTTTTTCTCTTCAAATAATTTTCCCCCTCCAATAAGACCCTTATTTCTATCTTATTTATTTATTTATATCTTATTTATCTAAAAGCCAGTAATCAATGGATCACATAAACCTGTTGGAGAGAATTTTTCCTCAGTATTTTTGTTTTCTGGAAAATATTTACATAGATAAAATCCTCTATAATCTCCAAGTATTTTGCTGTGAATCATTTGACTAACTGCTTACATCTTTAGTAGTTCTGTTGTATATGTCCCCTCTTCCAATCTGATACTTGTTTTCCTCTGCTTCTCTCTGAGTGCCCTTCATAACTCTCTGACTTTTCTTTGCCATTTCTTTTTACTGTTATCTTTAGTTACCCAGTTTCTGTATCATGCTCCACTGAATCTGAAAAAAAATAGTTTAAAAAGTAAGATCGTATTTCCACTTCGAAGTCTAAGGCTATCTCTGTGAGAACTGAAGTTTAAAACTGGTTTCAGAAATGCTTCTCCAACAAGTTAAAATTATTTGTACTTTATACTTTTTTCCAATAATAATGCTTCTTAAAAAGATTGTCTGTGGCATATCTCAGTGATATGTCACTGTTGCACCACAGGTATTACATCTTTTTTAGCTTAATTTTTCTCCCTTTTATATAGCATTCATTCATGTTGTTAAAGAAGCTGTATAACCATATTGGTACCACTACTTGTGATTTAGCTAACTGACTTCATTTTAGAAACTACTGTTCGTAAGAAGTGCACATATTGTGGTTAGAATACATAACGGATATTCTTTCTGCAATCTGAGAAAGAATTGTTTTGAAGAATCACAGTAATGAGTATGTGACATCTGTAAGAAAGTCTCATCTTCACGTTAGAAAGACTGTCTTTTGAATTGAGCACAGGACCAGCGAAATTATACAGACATCCAATTCTTTGGAGCAGAACCTTTTTTCACTTCCATCTAACCTTCATAAGAAAGGACCTGATGATATAAGCTACACTGTGGAGACAGTGGTATCCTTCAAAAGTTCACAGACAAGTGGGCAACGTATTATACTATTGTACCTTTTCCATTGCTTCTTTTTTTTTCTTTTATAACTAGTTGGAATTCCTCTTGCTGCCAGCTACAACTGTTGCCACTTGTCCTTCTGCTGTGCATCTCTAAGAAAGTCTGGTCCTTTAATCCCTCCCAGGCCATGAAGACAGCAGTTAGACTCTCCCAAACCCTATTAGCTTTTCCTTCTCTAGGATGATGTCCTGGTTTGAGTTAGAACAGAACTAATCTTGTTCAGTAATTTTACTTTCCAGCTCAGTCTCCTCTCAGTGGCTGCCCTTTCTAAAGTTAACGGCAAATTTTTGCAGACAGTGGCTGCTTCTAGAAGTGATAACGCTTGATGTTTACAGTTACTACCAGCGACTGGTGTGCAGAAAGGCTCTTGCTTATCTTTGCTCCTGTTGGAGACCAGGGTTACTGATAAATCCTGTGCCCCATGGTGGTGGTGTAGTACATTAGAGGCTGAACCTAAGAGGAGCAGAAGGGACAGGTGATCCTAAACTGACCAACAAGGTGTTCCATTCCATAGATGTCATATTTGGTATAAAGCTGAGGGTTCACAAGTCAAGCTCTCTTCTATAATGGCCAGCATCTGAGGAGGACTCTGTCTGTTCTACCTGCAATCCTAACCTGTGCATTCCTGAATCCAGATCCAGAATCTGTCTCCTGAATCTCTCTCATCTGTTGATGAGTCCAGTCTGGGACTTCCCTAGTGTCTTTCCTGCAACGTCAGTGGTGACAGTGATGTGATTTCCATCAGTGGGTTTGGGTTTGGTATTGGTTTTGTATATATTTGTATATACTTAATTTTCTTGAATTTATTTTTATTAAAGTGATTTCAGTTTTTCTTCCAAACCGTAAGTCTTTCTCCCTTATTGCCTTTCTCTTCCCCTTTAGGAAGGGAGCGGGACAGGTAACAGAGAGCATCTGTCATTTGTCTGGTGGCCAGCCCAGCCTTAAACCCATGACGAATAAACAAACTCTTATTGTACATCATGAGTTCCAGCTCTCTGACCATCTTGGTCATTCTCTGCTAGACTCTCTCCGATTAGTCAGTGTCCATATGGTACTAGAGGCCAGATAAACCCTCTCAAGGGCTGAAGAGGAGAAATAATCACTTTCTTTGATCTGATGGGTACACTATTTTATTTATTTTTTTTTAAATACTGCTTCACAGCTGGTCCTCAGCCTGTAGTCTCCAGCGTGAGTCAATGTGTCTAGGGTATCTTTATCAGACTTTGCATTTTCTGACATCTCATTCTTCCACCTTGACAAGGTCTCCCTGAATGGTATTCCCACCCTTCCGAATATCGTATCACCTGCAAACTTGCTCTGCTTTTTATTACCTAGGCCACTGATGCCATTCCCCCTCACCCATAGAATCCACTTGATAGAATAGCACTTGATCTTATCAAGGTGTTTCTAGGGGATATTATTTCCTCCAGACAATTCCAGTAGACTATTCTGAAGCTCTTTAATCTGTATAGATGAAGTGCTCTGTTAGCCATAGACTAACAAACTTATCTTTGGAAGAGAGAGGAATAGAAAGAGTACATTTAAGGAGCAGCTGATATCATGCAGTAGGTGCAAGAGAAGACCTCTGGTATCTGCTTAGCTTTGTGTTAAAACACTGTGTAAATGTAATTAAGCCTGTATTCAGATTTTAGGTATTGGTAGCTCAAGTATTCTGTTCAGTTTTCCAAGAATAGACACAATCTGTGGCTGTCATGAAGTGCTGAGAAAACTCTAATGAGACTCCTAATTTGGCTGAGGTTCTGGGTGTAAAATTGAATCTGTAATAAATTAATAACAATTTTTTCTTTTTTGTCTTTCTAGGTACAGTGTTTTAGATTTCCAATAATTCTTTTTTGCTAGTATTTTATAGAAGCTAGAATAATTTGTCTCTCAGGAA
>NW_010403224.1:6283-7280 GCF_000710305.1 Buceros rhinoceros silvestris
AGAGTGGAATGAAAGTTATCTTTCACATAAATGTACAGTAGAAAATTTTCATTATTATTATTAAAAAGTATTTATCCAGGCCAAATATTTCTCATTTGTGAATATAAATTTACAAAACTATTAATTTAAAATCTGGAGGAAATTTAGAGGAATAATTTATTAACTCCAAATGTGCATATTATGAAATCTATTACACTTTTTTATATATCTTTATGAGAATAAACTCATTGAATGTTATTCCTTTTGTTGCAAAGTTCTGAAGCTTGCTTGCAGTTGACATAATTATTTTGATAACATAAAACTGTTGTGGATTTAAAAGCAGTCTCAAGAAAAATTACATTGTGCTCACTGAAAAATCCATTCTGTCAGTCAACACAGATTGTTTAATCTCAATTGAAAGAAGATGGTAGAGAAAAGTCTTTATATTATCTTATGATTACTTTGCCTTAACTCTCTGCCCTAAAGCAAAAGAAAAAAACAAAATTCAAAGAAAGGCAATGAAAAATAACAGTGAAAATGAATCACACAATGAGTTATAGAATAATCACTGATGGAAGAACAGAGACTGATAAAAGTAATAACATTTCACTCTCTTCTTAAAAGAACCTGAAATAAACTAAATACTAAACTCAACCCAAAAGAGAAATCTATCATTAAAGATATAGCTACTGATTCATACAGAAATTCCAGCTGTGACTTCTAAAATTGTAACCGGTTCGTTGTTGACTGCCCAGAGATTTAGATGATATAACACTACACAGAAATAAAGCAATATCTAACTAATCTCCTCATATTAAGCATCAGTTTCTGATATTCAGTATGCTTTTATTTTCTTCAAAGAAGTAAGCTGGATAACTGTTAAATTCATTCCTTATTTTGCTAGCGCCTCGTGGAAACAAGAGCACACTTAAAATTGTAGCTGTTGCTTTACTGAAAGAAATCGTGAAGTATTTGATATACTACACAAATGACATGTATGTAATTAAGATTTTTTTTT
>NW_010403225.1:0-4338 GCF_000710305.1 Buceros rhinoceros silvestris
TATATATATATATAAAATAGAGCTAATAAAGCAAATGGCTTTTCTGGAGGGTATTTTGCCAACATGACTAACAGTATCTTTCATCTCAGCAACACTGAAGTTATGGAACATTTTTGCCTACATTGAAACTTTTATTTAATAAAAATAAATACTTCAGTCCCTCCTCTTTCACACATTCCACAGCATCTTGGCAGTAAATCCATCAGGATGTTGGTGCCCGTATTATGTTTTGCAAACGTTAACTAGCTAAACTCCTCAGCCATCAAAATGACAAAGAAGAGGATCACCAACGAATTATATTGGTGGAGGTCATTCGGTCTCACCTCCACCTCAAATCTGGGCTAGTTTCAATATTAGAACAGATGACTAGAGTGTGCACCCATTTGAATGTTGAAAATCCCCAAGAACAGAGATTTCACCGTCTCTCTGGGCTTCCTGTTCTGTGACTTCACTGCTCTCATGGTGAAGAATGCTCAATTTCCCTTGTGCAGCCTGTGCCTTTTGACCTTCAATATGCATCTTTTAGTAGAGTCTGAGTCTCTCTTTTCAGTAGTGTTGCATTTCAGAGTTCAAGACAGCAATCATCTGTTTTTTTCCAAGTGTATGAGGCTCAGTTCGCTTAGCCTCTCTTCATAGAATCAGAATCTGAGAACTGTTTAAGTTGGAAAAGACCTTTAAGATCATCAAGTTTAACCATTATGTTAACACTGCCAAGTACACCACTAAACCATGTCTATAAACACATCTGCACATCTTTTAAATACCTCCAGGGACGGTGGACTCAACCACTTCTCTGGGAAGCCTGTTCCAATGCTTTACGACTCTTCCTGTAAAGAAATTTTTCCTGATGTCCAATCTAAACCTTCCCTGGTGAAACTTAAGGCCATTTCCTCTTGTCCTATCACTTGTGACTTGGGAGAACAGACTGACCCCCACCTCACTACCACCGCCTTTCAGATGGTTGTAAAGCATGATAAAGTCTCCCCTGATCCGCGTTTTCTCCAAGCTAAACAACCCCAGTTCCCTCAGCCACTCCCCACAAGACTTGTTCTCTAGACCCTCCACAGCCTTGTTGCCTTTGTTTGGATGTGCTTCAGCATCTCAGTGTCCTTCTTGTAGTCCTTCTTGTGACATTTGCTGACCTCCAGTCAACTGGTACCTCCCCAGTTAGTCAAGACTGCAGAGAAATGATGGAAAGTGGCTTGGTGAGCACTTCTGCCGGCTCCCGCAGTACCGTTGTGTGAAGCCTATCCAGCCCCATAGACTTGGGTGCATCTGAGTGTCACTAACCATTTCCCCTTGGATTATGGGGGCTTCATTCTGCTCCCCATCTCTGTCTTCCAGCTCAAGGGGCTGGGCACCCAGAGGACAACTGGTTTTACCATTAAGAGTGAAGCAAAGAAGCCATTAAGTACCTCAGTCTTTTCCACATCATAGAACAGTCACTCTTCTCAAGCCCTGACCATCTTAGGGAGGTATTGAGGTTGTATTGAGCTCTCTAGCCAAGAATTTTAATGTTTTGGATGGATATAAAACAGGGCAGGAAGAGTACGGGAACCTCTCCCATCCTGCTCTTCTAGTTAGCATTGTTCTCATTAGCTCGAGTGCAGCAGTACTCAAACTGCGGTACTGCCTCACTTCAGAGCAAATTATGTTCCCTTAAGCACTTCCTGTGCAGCTGTTAAAGAAATACGTAGTACAGTTCAGGAAACACTAGTCTATGCCCTACCTCCCCCCGCCTCCCCCCCTTAATCTCCAAAACCCAGTAATTAAGTTAGAGTAATGTGGGAAATTGCTGAATTTATTTTTTACCACTCAAAGTACCTCCTTTCTTTCTAGATTTTTTTTGATACATTGAAGTTTTGAGAAATCATTCTTCCATAATAAAAATTAATATCTGTTTATAAGCATTTAGTGCATTGATGGTATATAAATTATGAGAGACAAACACCTCAATGTCTGTTGCTATTAGAGAGAAAACATCTGTTCTAAATGTGTACTGGACTTCTAACTGATAGAATGGAAAATGCCTTGTTTGTTCCCATCTTATGGGACACTCAGGTTGAAAATAAAGATACCTCAAATCCAGTGACAGTGTTCTGTTAAAAGTTTCTAAGAGGAACTTCCATCAAAAATATAATATAAAAACTATTTCCATGTTTTATGCAAAAGTAATAAGAAGTTAAAATTTCAGCATAAGCGATGGAGCCCTGCCAAAACACTTCTAAGTTACAGCACCGTCCCATGTTCAAGTTGGCACTCATTAATGTCTTTTTATTTTGGAGTTTCTTTAAGTATGACTTTTAGAATCCTAATGTTGGAATCTTTTCCTCTGTTTTGGAAGGATATTTTAAAAAAAAAATATTTTTAAGCAATGTCTGTATTGAAGTAGCTCTGAATTTTCTTGCAGAACAGTGACTCTGGATCTAGAATGGTTTTGACTCCTATTTCTACTTTGTTTTATTGTTTTATAAATTCTTCATATATTCTTGAGTTGTATGACCCTTGGTCTTGAAGAAGTAGTAATGTTTCCATTACTTCTCAGTGTCGATTGCTTATGGTATGTTTAAGCAAATGATTTTGTGTGCAGATGCAGATCTCTCTTTCAAATCCTACCAAAATAAAAAAGTTTGTTTATAATCCATTAATATCATATCCAAGTAACAGAGGAGCAATGTTTATCAGAAGTTGTCATACAGTTTATTACTTTAACCTTTAATAATAAATACATCATAATATATCTGCATTTTAAGGCAGATAAAATTTAAGATAAATGATTAAGGTATAACTGAAGGAAAAAAAGGGAAGTAATAAAATTGACTATAGTTTTTTCTGTCTTCTATAATTACCTGTTTGTGTTCTTAATGCAAAAGGCTACATATAAGGTAAAAAATAAATGAGGAAGGAAGTGATCACCTCATTTTTGTTCCTATTTCTTCTTACTTCTCCATTCTTTCTTCCTATCATTTACTAATTGTATTCATGTCTCTTTTTTATGTTTCTTCATGTCGCTTCTCTTCTGTGTTTTCACCATTGAGTCATTACTTTAAAGCATGTTTGCTGGCTTCATGAGTCTTTTACCTCATTAATTTTCACTGGAGTCTCTGGCTATGTTGTTGTGTCAGCCAAACTGCCTCCTTAACCACCAAGGAGAGGAATGTTATCAGAAAAGGGGCACAGAGAACTGCCATCTGTGCGTCAAGCTCAAAAAGAATCTTCAATAGATGTTTCTTTAAAATCAAACATAGGGAAAGGAGTAGAGGCATGGGTCTGGGAGAACAGCTCATGATAAAACCCAAGTAGTATTATGTAGAGCAATCTAAATGGGCTCTAAAGAAGTTATTTGAAGAACCAGAAGTCTTATATTAATGTTACACATCATGCAAGACAAAGCATGTTAGCTGTTATCTTAACAGTACTAACTAGTCTACATACTGGTTTCAGCAGCAAAATTGTGCTCCAGATTGACAGCTTATTCTTCTTTACGGACACAAGAGAGGAGGCAGGAAGACAAACGTGGAGTAGTAGGAAAAAAGACTTCAAATGAGAATTGCTTCTGAACCATTTGTGATCTACTATAATGGCTTAAGTTCAGAACTGAGTATGTCCATTGGCTTATAAAGCCATGGAAGCCTGTTCTTGTATCTCAGGGGTTATTGTAGAAGACCTTAACCAGGTAACTCGTACAAAACTCGCTCAAGTTAGTGGTACACTCCGTTAATTCAACAAACCATGGCTCATGCCTTGAGGAAACTAGAATGCTGGTGCTTTGTTTTGGGGGTTTTGGTTTTCTGAACTGTTTATTGCACTGTTTCAACTATGGTGAGGCTTCTTTGCACTTTAAAACAAAAATCTCGCAGTTCTAATTCTTATAAAAAAATAGAACATCCGAATAGATGGAATGTGAGAAACAGGGAGAAAGACTGTGCATTTAAGGGATTGAAGTGGTTGGTGCCACTGGAAGTGTTTTAGTATAAAATATCCTTTAGATCTGAATTTTATATTGGAAAAGAAGTTTGCACAGGAAAACTAAATGGCATTTTGTATAGTAGAGAAAAAACTTAAGTGATAGTTTGCCTGCAGTTTGTGCAGAGAAGGTAAAAAGGAGTCCCTGACAGCTGGCAAGCTGCAAAATTAGACACTGATTCTCCTGAAACACATTTACACATTTCCCCCCCCTCCCCGCCACCCCCCCCAAAAAAAAACAACCCATAAAACCAAAAACCCCTAAACCAAACCAACAACGGAATCACCACAGGCACAAGAGTTGTTTTTCCTCTACTTCTTATCCTACTGGAAATATTTGGGGGGGGGGGGGGGGGAGGCTTTTCTGATGAG
>NW_010403225.1:4451-7784 GCF_000710305.1 Buceros rhinoceros silvestris
CAATTATCTGACTTGTTCTAGAAGTGTTGACAGTACAGTCAGTAAATTAAATGGTGGGAAGTGACAGGTGATGATAATCAGCTCCATTTGCTTCAAAGTCCAGAAGAGCTTCAATATATAGAATATCTCTGTGATATATATATATGTGATATAGATATAGATATAGATATATGTGATATATATATAGAATATATCTGTGTATTGAACTGGAGATATTAATAGAATAGCTGAAGCTGTAGAAGTCTCATTTCACATCAGATTTGTGATTCTGTTTTTAACAGTCCCTAGAAACTTTTTTTGACCTGTATCTTACCCATGTTAATATGTTACGATACACGGACAGTGGAATGAGCAATGAATTAAGAAACAAGATGGAACAAGAAAGGTGTCCTGCTCACAAAGCCTAGAAATTTTGAATAAACTCTGTTTTGACTTCATTATACTAAACACCTGTTAGTATGTAATAGGGAAAAACATGTAAATGCTTTAAAATACCAGTATATTTCCTCTCATCTCTCTGAAAAGCACTGTCATCACTTGTGAGTTTTCTGCTGAAAGTTACTAATAATTTTCCTGCAGTTCAGAATATTCAGAGTTTGAACATTGTTTGGAAATTGGCTAACTGAGAAAGAGCAAACTGAAATCAGTGCTTTATAGTTTCTCCTCGGTTGGTCATACTGAAGTAATAGACTGAAGAACGAGCTGAAGGTTGTCAGGTCCCTCTTCTTTTTCACGTGCAGTTCAACAATTGGAGGATAGTTTTGTGAGCATAGAATCTGCAACACATTTTCAGATCAAAGTCCATCTAATTCAGACTTCACTCCATGACAGTGACCAATTTTCTGGAAAGCTAACTTAATTTTGTCTTAATGCAAACTATTAAATACAACTCATTTTCTTTACTCAGTTTTTTTTTCTTTTGATCTAAAGACAGAATGGTAAATACACATTTATTGTATCTTAGAAAATATTCAGTGCTTTAGGGTACTTGTTACATATAAACACAAGATTTTTCGCATGTATGTGACCCATTTTTAAAAAGTGGTGAAGTGCTTCTCAGTTCTTTTAGAACTGCTGCACAGGAAGACTATATGGTCTTCGTGACATGAGCACAGATCTTAAAGATATTTCTCTTTAATGAACAGGCTGATCTGATGCTCTGACCCAGATGTATGAGCACGTTAGAAAGTAATGGTATCACCTTTTTTGCTGTTCTTCAGAGTCTTCTTTTTAAGTCTTATAAAGAGCTTAAGGTTTGCTTTTTTGAGAAGAAACTTATGCCAGTGAGTTCCTCCTGACTTGGTCCTGAGCTGTAGTTGTTCTAAAAATTTAAAAAAAAACACCATTGTTTTTCATGTTTTACCTTGAGCTAAAATATGTTGAATAAGTAGTCCATTTTCTAATTCTTTGTCATCTTACATCTCTGAAATTATTATATTATTAGAGCGCTGTAGTTATATTTCATTAATATATAATTTGTAAAATGCTATAAGAAGGAATCAGTGCTGTGGCAGAAAAGCTGTGTAGGTTAAAAATGTTGGCTATGGCCAGTTACCAAGTCATTTAATGTTTTCCAGAAAGAGAGCAGAGCAGATAAAGAAAAATGTTTCTTCATTACTTCAGGATTTATTGTTTGTGTGTAAACTGATGCCCAAACAACCCGATAAGGGATTGCACACTCATACGCAGAGCTCATAGATGATGCCTGCCGAGGTAAATGCTATCAATGATTCTTCAGTCAAGATACTCTTCATCACCAATCAGCCAGCCTGGCTGCTGTCTGCTGTGTGTGCAGCAATGTTCTAGAATGATTACTGTGCCTTCAGATACCAGAAGAGAGATCAGAGAAATGAAGAGTTTCATGTTTCCTGCTGAAGTACAAACAGCTGGTTCTGTAAGTATTGCAAGTGTTGTAATACTTATAGGAAGGTTTGATACTTTTGTTTATGGCCTTATCAAAGATATATGAACATAAATACTGTCATCTGAAAATGAAGTAAAAAACATTTAGGTTCCTGCCTCGATGACTTAGAAATTAAATAACAGCAATCTTCATCGTGGGAGATGACTTGATGATCTCTGTCCTGGTCTGTCTAAGGCTCTAAAATCAGTGCATGATTGATGCTAAACAATAATCTTTTGTCAGTCTTAGCTCAGAGGCAAATAAAAAAAATGGCTAATAATCTCTTTAAGCATTAACTTTGACGCAGAGTCAAAATATTTTAGCTAAGTGATGTGCTTTGGTCACCTTAAATGAATAACAGAAGTATTCATAATTTGGAAAATATGAAATAAAAATATTCTTTTTGTATAGATCTAGATGCTCTTGAAACACTCTTAGGACTTACACAAAAACAGATTTGTCTCAAAATGAGCAAAATTAAAGCAAAAACTCTGCCACCCGTAGATTTTATGTAGGTGAACTGATCACTGAAACTGTTCTACATCAAACGGTAACATGTATTTCATCTTTCAGGTAGGTATTCCTCACCTCTGTGGTACTATTAAACGTACCATTATGGCCTGTTACTGAATGGTGACTTTCAGAAATCAGCTTCTTAAAGTCTGTGCTCCTTGTCCTTCCGTCCTGTGACTCAGTGTTTTCAAGAAGTCAAGGCCTCTTCCCAGGGTGTTTCTCACCTTGGGTATATGAAGGTGCCTCCCCATCTGAATTTTATAAACATAGCTAAAGTCCTTTCTTAATTGTGACATGCAGTAGTACCATTGTGCAGTGAAGGCTTAGAAGAATCTTTTTCATGCTCAGCCATTTTTTCCTATTTTCTAACGAAATATTAACTAATTATGTTCTTGTCTTGTTTATCCTGATACTGTAAAGCTTTCACTGTTCGTGTTTTGTGCTACACTGTTTTCTCAAAGCTTTGTTGTGTTGGAGACGTGTATTACAACAGGCCATGGTGAACATCAGACTAGAGATTTCAGAGCAATAATTTGACTTTCCATGAATATGCCCGAACCCAAACAACATTGAATGATGTGACTGTGAAGCCTGATATTTTCTGAAGTTAAAATGTTGCTATTATCTTCAATAGCCATTCAGTTTGGCTGGCCTGGACGAGTTTTTTAGCACTTACTCTTCCACTAGTCTAGAATGTGCATTTGAATGATTATGTACATTTCAAGATTTCATTAATTTTATTTTCTTTGTAAACCCTGGGTTTACTCTGTAAGATCAACTTCAGATTCATTAGTGCACTAGAAATTTTAAAACAGTGAGAACCTCCTAAATTCCAGGTCAACTATAAGGATTTTCATTATTATGTGCTGTCTTGAAACATCACAGGTGGTTTAAGTTCTGTTTCCTCTTTTTATATA
>NW_010403226.1:0-3188 GCF_000710305.1 Buceros rhinoceros silvestris
GTGCGGAAGCCTAACGACTTGCATTGTGTGCTGGAGGCCCGGCGAAGGGAAGGGGGTGTGCCGGCAGCTAGCTGGTGTCCCACGGCGTGTCCGGCGCGGTGAGAGGAGGGAGAAGGGAGGAGGGCTTCCACATGGATGGTGTTTGTCCGGATCTTGCGTGCTGGCGCGGGGACGGAGAGGTATTGCGTCCCCCAGCCGCAGCACGTCTTCCCTGCCTGCCCCCCAGCGCAGCGGTCTGAGAACCTCCTTACACGGATCCGTGAAAACGAGTGCGAGAGAACTGCGGGACTGCAGGCGGTGAGGAGCAAAGCAGCTGCTCGGATGTCTTTGCGTCTCGTTCACGCAGACGATTTCTTATCACGGGAACCTGAGAAGCCCTGGAGTCAGCAGTCCTTGGGGTGAAGGGACTCGAGCACCTGCTCCTTACCTACCTAAAAAGGGAACGAGAGAAATAGAAACCAATTACTTTGAGATTTGAGAGTAAAAGGCAGAAGGACACGTACTGACCATATGGCTTGATACTGACTTGGTCAGCAGTAACATGGTTGGAAGCTTGTATCACAGGGACATTAGACAGGAGACTATATTTAATTTGCTGGCTTGTTAGGTGAAGAAGTAACACCATATAATAATCAAGCGATTGTAACAAACAGCGTTCTCTTTTGATAGTCACTGCTACTGCTAATACTTCCTTGGATAACCCTAGCTTAGCTTTTTCAGAGAAGCATAACGAAAGAACAAGCAGTAATCTGAATGTACGCATCTGTAAGTGATCTGTAAACAAAGTGTTTCTAGAAATTGGTCTACTCATTTAAGCATTTGAATGTGAATGCGTTTCTCAGTGGATGTAAAAAATTCAAATTTTGCTCTGACAAGTGAAAAGCAACAACTAAGGTTTCATAATAATTTCATTACCTTAGTTGTAGTGTGATGAGATGAACTGGTAGAGCTCTGATCGGGTGATGATAGGCTTTAAATCTCCCAGAGGAGGTTCAAAACTAGTGTTGCTAGGCTGGTCTAAACTTGCTGTGCACGTTCAAATTTTATTCAAAAGAAGTTGATGGTTAAATTTAAGCTGAGAGACTTTTGGGGAAATCGAACATTGCCTGTTTGTATTTTGTGGGACCACTCATACTTAGCTAGTTCAGACTTTTTGCCAATCACTTCTCAGTTCCTTTTGTTCCTCGGTCCCCGAGATGTGACCACGTGTGTAAGTGATGGTGCCTGCTGCAGTCAGACCTTCCTCGGCTGCGGCTGTTCACCTCAGAGCTGGTTTTGCCAGCTCTGTCAGGTTCCTGCACAGACCTCCCCTTGGGCTGTCTTCTCCTGGAACAAGACTTCTGCTATCTCCGTAATATCTCTTGCAAATTTTTGGCATTGCAAAGCACTTTCAAGATACCAGAGCCAGACTCACAACAAGTTGTGTAGACATTTTGTTGTGTTCTTCACTTTGTCCATGAAGGCAAAAGCAGATCTGGCTGGGAGTGCTGGCCCTGTTGGAGCTATGGGGAAAACCTACAATGAGACAGACTCTTGAAGCGCCATTTTCAATAGCTCAGTACATTGCTAAGGGTGTTTTTATCAGGAAACACCTAGTTTAGTAACAAAAAAAAGTCCTTGGTCACGCCTCATCTCACTGCTCTGCTTCTGCACATCCTCTCCTATTTTGGGACAGTTGCTTCTGACTGCATCAGTCATCTTGTACGTTCTCCACACTTTCTTCCAACCAGGGCAACCCTGAACCCCAAGTGCCAGTCAATATGCCAGCTCATGCTCTTTCTCAACCTGCACCCACTCCCCATTTGGCCAGGAGAGCAAGAGTATCTGTTAAAAATGCTTACTGTGACCTGAGCTGGTGATGGCGATTCTTAAACAACCCTAAAGAACGGTTAACCAACTGTCCTGCTGTGGTGAAAACAAGGACCACCTTTGTCTTCTCACTGGAGTCTATATGCACGTCAGAAGCCAGACTTTCAAAGACATTCTCATGCACCCCAACCAAGAAGGTGACTTATCTGAAGCTGTCTAAGAAGGGGAGCGAGAAGAGACATTGAGGTATGAGTCAACACAGCAAAAGTGCTGTTTTTGAAGTGGATGGTCTATTATAAGGCTGCAATGACTTGCAGTTACAGAGCAAATTCATTTCCTGTTGCTCTGTCAGAAGCCTTTAAGCACAAAGCAGAAAAGGTACTAGGAACTAGTGTCAATGTTCCAGAGTCTGTGAAGCATCTGCCTTCTCCTCAGGATCTGCATACAGATATCCCACATATCCTGTCCTAACAATCTTGTTCCATGCTTTCCTCAGAATTGCACCAGCTTTGTGTTCAGCAGCCACTAGAGACCTGCTCCCTGGAGAAACAGTCACCTGCAAGAGGCCCTTTATGACCATAAGCAGGAGTAGGGCTGGGATCTAGCACATTACTGTAACTGGAAGCTAGTTACCTCCCCTTCAGCTTGCTTAGCCGATTCTCGGCTTGCAACTTCTCCAGCTGAGTTTTGAGTATCATCATGGAAGGGAGATTCCACAACATCTTTGTCACAACAGTTTGTCCACCATCACTGTGAAGAATTTTTTCGCCCTTACATCTACTTGTAATTTGCTGTTTTGCAACTTGATCCGTTGCCTTTTGTCATTTTGGTGTGCACCTCCAAGAAGAGCCTGGCTCTGTCTTTTCTATACTCTGCTGCTGGGTAGCTGAAGACAACTAGATCATCTTGTAACCTTCTCTTCTTCAGGCTGAACAAACCCAGCTCTCTCAGTGTCTCCTTGTTTGTCATGTGCTCCAGTTCCCTATTCTTTTGGTGACCCTCCATTGGACTCGTTCTAGTTGTCAGTGCTTTCTTGCGTCACAGTGCCCCAGGCTGTGCACAGTGCTCCACAGGCAGTCTCACAGGTGCCAGATGAGGGCAGGGACAGTAATCCCATCCCTTGATCTGTTGGCTCTGCTGTTTCCACTGCAGCCTGATTTATGATTAGCTCTCATTGCTATGAGAGCAATTGCTCACTCCAGTCCATCTCATTCACTGGGACACCCAGGCCGTTTTCTGCAAAGCTGCTGTTTACCCAGTCAGCTTCAGGCTGTTGTAAGGGTTTATTATATCCAAGGTCCAGAATTTGCCTTCACTGAATTGGAAGACATTTGTGTTGGCCCATTTATCCAGCCTTTCAAAGTCCTGCTGAATTACAG
>NW_010403226.1:3359-19670 GCF_000710305.1 Buceros rhinoceros silvestris
CCCTGCCCTTGAGTTTATCAGTCACTTCCCTCAATTTGATGTCTTCCAACCGTGTCACTTACTGATACTTACTTGCCTTGACAAGGAATATATGTTGTTATTGGCATGTTGAGGTTCAGCACAGCTGATATAAATCATTGGCGGTGTCATCTGGGATGGAATCTTGCTATGGCAGCTGCTTGTACTTCTCCTGACGTGTAGAACTACCCCTACCAGGTGTGCCGCTGAGACCATGGTCTCCTTTTGCAGATCAGAGATGCAAATGTGAAATGAAGCAGTGCTGCCTTGGAGGCACTGTCTGGTCCCCCAGGCAGAAGTCTGGGCTGCACAAAATATCCTCACAGTGCAGCTGCCCTGGCACCCCAGAGTCCATAAGCAGTGGATTTGACACCGTGCAATGCAGGATACTGGCAACATGCTCATGGGTAACCTGGTACAAAGTCGAGGTACTATCTCTAATTTGAAGTAGCTACTTACAATTTGGCCATGTAACAGTGTCTTGAACTAGATCAAACCTCAGTGTAAACTGCTTGTTGACCCGTACTCTGAAAATTATGCCAGGTACTAAATATGTTAAGCTTTCTTTTTCACGGAAATAACTGACCGTATTTTATGCAAATAGGAAGCTATTTGGTATTGCAATTTCTTTCCATTTACCTGAGGAAGCTTTTGGTTAGCTTAAGATATACTAAAAAAATATATCTGCTTCAGGTTAGTCAAGGTGAGTAGTGGGTGACTCCTGTTTGATATCACCTTCAATGCACTACAGCCTTCTGGAGAACTGTCCTGATACAGAAGAGTTATCTTCTGAGTTTTTGAAGCCAGAGTCCATGAAGGAAGCAAGGAAAGGAAAACCACTGGTTGTTGAGTTTAGATTTGTTGTACAGAGGTCTGTAACTCAGTTAGAAAAATGTTAGCGGTCAAAGCTGAGGAGAATTACAAAAGCTACAGAAGTGGTTTTGCATCTTCTGCAGTTCATGGAGTGACTCGGAAAGTGTCAGCAAGGAGAATGTGCTAAGTGTAGGATGTAATGTTATTGGGGCGGCTCTTTGCACCAGCAGTTCCCTCCAAGCTGTTGTTGCCATGATGATCCAGGAGCCTGAAAGAAACGAGGACAGTCCTCAGAACCAGTTGCTGACAGATAAGTTTTGTGAGTGGTCAGGCCCTCATCCCCTTGCAGACTGTAAAATGGCAGAAGTCATTTCAGCCCAATGACTGCAATTTTATATTCGGGGGTGGGTGGAGGTGTGTGTGTGGGTGGGCAGGGAAGAAGCTTCTACAGCTGCAGAAATTAATGCTTCTAAATCAATGTGAAAACAACCCCTAGATGAGAAGTGAAGCCCTTCACTGGTGTAGTCTTTAGGATGCCCCAGTCCATGAGGGCTGCTGCAACTAAATGCATTTGATTCTGATTACTCTTCATAGCTGTCTTGTATGCTTTTATTGCTGTGCATTCACACATATCCAGCATTGCAATCTGCTCTTTGTATTCTATTTGCCATTTAATTTTTTTCTGTACCCTTACCCTCTGAAGTTCACAGCACAGGATTTAATGAGGTTTTTCAGTAAGAATGTATGAATTATCAAATGGCTTATTAAGTTGCAGAACTTATTTCTGTAGAATTTTTGACCTCATACAATTTCTGTCCAGTGTAATGGATTTACTGTGCCGTCCGTATGACTTAGTGATCTCTTTCTGTGCTAATGTATTTTGATTAAGCTAAAAGGAAGTTTTAGAAGTTACTAGAAAAATCAATTTACATCACTTAAGGGAATGAGTGATCAGATATCCTGTGTAAAATCAACAGCTGAAGAGGTGAAGAAATTCAAGGGAAAGGGGCCTGTGCCTTTGTATGTCAGTGCCTGGTGGATTAGTGGGAGAAGGCTCTTAAGGATCTTTCCCCTATTAGCATGCCTAGTATAGTTTATACAGCACTAAATGCAGTCACGCAGCTGGGCAGCTTCCTCTCGCTGTTGCATCATGTGAACTGTCTAATAAATGGAGCCTTTTAAAAACTTGTTGGAGGGATCTCAGGGCTTGAAAATTTATGTCCTAAGAACTGTGAAATAAAATAGACAAGAAGTACCCATGTGGAACTGCGTTTTCTGTTTAGATGAAAAGCACTCTGAAAGAAAAGTTGAATAGATGAATCTGGTAATTTCTGTTCCTATAGCATCGTTTAAAACCAGTGGATACTCCCTATAAGAATAAACTCCTTTTCAGAGGGAATCTGCATTCTGATCACTTTTCCTCTCAAAAGGGATTGCCAAGCAAATGTATTGAAGAGATACCACAAAAACCTGGAAAACTCCAATGAGGAAAAGTGGAGGCTGGCTGATTTCAATGAATAATTTCAACTTTAGAACAGCAAAAACGGAGAGATGTTCTGCTTAGGAATCAGGATAGGACTCAGTAATTACAAGGAAAAAGATCAATCAATTTTGTATGTAGAACACACCTCTTTTGGTGTATGAGAGGTATTGTTTCAGAGTGATCTCAAAAGAGTGTTTATGACGCCAAGCCTTTACAGACATATCCGGGCACCCCAAAACCCGAATAGGTTGTGTATTAGTGTAAGTATTGCTGTGTAATGCAGTTCTGGATACTAGAGTATGCCTACCATATGACTACAGGGATAGTAATGACTTTCTAGCTGTGATGAAAGACTACGGTGGACCCAAACAATTTCACCATTGGTCTGACTTGGTCTGAAGTACTCCATTTTTAAAGAATCTTGAAGTTGTCAATAATTTGC
Source organism: Buceros rhinoceros silvestris (assembly GCF_000710305.1). NCBI lineage: Eukaryota > Metazoa > Chordata > Aves > Bucerotiformes > Bucerotidae > Buceros > Buceros rhinoceros. Next base: position 6,116 of record NW_010403226.1, read on the forward strand.
TTCAAAATAGACCAATCATGTAGTGCCTAAGAAGGAACATTCTAGAGATAAGCGTGAAAAAAATAAAAAACTGTCATATACAGCTATAATGTAACTATCAAGTTTGACTCTTGCAGCATATCAGTTCTAGGAGTCATTAAAAAAAAAAGGAATCATGAACCTAATCAAGTAAAATGAAAGACAGGAAAAACATGGGATAGTAAAACCCTCAGAAAGTAATGCAGGAAAAAGCACCATAAATGGAAGTTAGGTATCCAAAACAAAGATGTCACAAGAAATTAAGTATGCTGTAAAGAGCATGGGGAGGTATTTAAAGGTATTAGTTTTAGAAAACTATAGATGAGGGAATATGCAATGAATTTAAATTTATATTAGAAAGCTGATCATCACAAACTCCTTTTATGCATTCTGATACTCAATATAGACATCGTGGACAACTGCAGGCCAAGTAATTATGGTGGGGAAACCAGACACCAAAACGGAGGAGAAGCATAGGGAGGAGGTGCTATTAAACCAGTCTCTGTGCTTGCTTAAGGTATGAAATAGAAACACAAAAAATATCCTGCATAAGACTTGAAAAAAAGTTGTCTGCTCCCATGTCAGAGCTCACTAATGCCCCAGACCTTGGACAGTGCTCGCTGTTCTGTAAGTTTGTACTGCTGCAGCACTGAAAAATCAGTGGGTAAAGAAAAAGTCAGTGTGCTGAGCCAAGAATGCATAGAAGTCAGTTTAGTTTTTGTGCAGCAGTTAACACAAGGGAAACCAACCTTGTCTTAAAAACACTATCGGAATGTGTTGTGGAAGTATAAAAGGAAATTTATGTATGTTTTGCTGCTTTTGTGAAGATTTTAAGTTTCAGTGTGACAGACATACGCATCACTGAAAAATATATTGATGACTCTCAAAACCCAGGGTTTGGAAAACATTGCAGCTGAGAGAGGAAGCATTATTGTGAGCAGATATTGAAACATCATAGTGCATTGTAAATTTTGTCTGTGAAAGCACTTGGTATTAAGTAGAAAGCATTAACAAATGACAGTGTAGAATCTTGTAAACAGCATCAGAGTTAATGGAGCTTGTATGAACAATACGATGCACAAAAGTGCTAAGAATAGTCTCGGTAGCAGACAAAGTTGACAACTTACTTATTTTAACAACCAAGCATTAGATGAAAGCTACCAGCACTCTAGAAGTTTGTTGTAATGCTGGTTTCATTGTGCATTTCTGGTCCTCCAGTTGCCACCATTCACTACTTCATTGTGTTGTGCATGGGGAACAGAAGAATAGCTCCCTTTCTAGACAAAACTATGGCTTGATGGGGTAATAGGTCCCTCCCTTCTCCTTTTCTTAGAGTACAAGGGCCACATGGCATGGAAACAAAATTCTTTTCCTTGCTCAGGGGTGTACTCCCACGATTGCAATAATCCATGTATACAGGGAAACCTTGAGGAACCCCAAGCAGTCCTCATGACTAACAAAAATCAGTGAGGCTTAATTCTCTTTTCAGTAGTTGGATTTTATCCTTACAATGTGCTGTACTATTACTCCTACCTCTGGCTTCTCCACTCTGCAGTCTTTTTGTCTTCCTTTTCAATACTCCTCACTCCACCCACGCCACCCCTTTTTTTTGGGTATTACTTTTTCTCCTTAAGAATAAAACAGGGTGCCCCACGTCTTGTCCAAGTCATAGGAGTGCAAAAGAGCAACCTGTTGGCTGTTCGTCCATGCCAGGAGAAGATCCTGGGACTGGCTTCATTTGCTTCTGACGTAATTTTCAGTGAGTGGATGAGCAATAGAAGGGAAGTGGATAGGTTTTTAGATTTAGCAAATGGAAGAAGGAAGATGGTATGTAATAAAACATTTAAAAGCCCTTACAGAAATTAATTGCCATTTCCAATGTTATTTGTGATAGAGAAAAAGAAATGTGCACATTCACTAGTGATTGTTCAAGATGTGATGGATGGTTAACCATCTTGCTCAAATGTGTAAGCTTGACACTTGAAAAAAGATGCAGAAATTAATGATGGTGCACTTTAAATTTGAAAGGAGAGATGAATAGCCAAAACCACAAATGAGGAACTGTTGAGGTTGGTGTGCTTAGAGCACAGCTGCTTGAAGTAAGAACTTGACACTACTGTGTATCTGCAACATTGCCTAACAATTGTGTAATACTCTTAATTCTTGTAAAATCAAAGAAAAAGCAGCAAGAGAAAAAATATCAGATGCATTTCTAGAGTCAGAGAACACAGGACATTCTACCACTTTCTCGCAGCTGATAAGGATGGTAGACAGTGATCTCCAATTGTGGTTTGGAGATAGTTTAAAGAGATGAGAAAAAGGCTGAGGAGTTGGTGTGGGGCAAAATGTGATGTGGGACATTGTCAAGATGACAATAAACAATTAAAATAAGGGGTTATTGAAGTGCAGTGCAATGCAAAATAATGCATCTATTCCTGGGAAAAAAATTATCAGGGTGGGTTTTTTTTTTTCTAAATTACATTAGTGTTCTTCCTTATTATATGTGATTGGAATGTGAAGATATTTTTACTTCAAAAGGCACAGGCACTGTGCTTCAGAACAATAATCTTTATTTCTTTACTATCTGCTATTTTGCAGGATAATGATCTTTCTGTAAGAATTTTTTTGTAAAATAATTAGAATTTCAAGTTTGCAATTGCGTTGGCTCCCTCTGGTGGCATCCTGAAATGCTCTACTTTATAGTCCAGTAAAATTACTGATTCAAAATTAGTTTGATAACAGAAATTTCAGGTTGTTATTTTATGTAATTGTTATATTTAAAAGAGGAGAAACAAATAATCATCACTCTTAATTCAAATTCAGCTTACACAAAATCAGCTCATAAAATGACATTCCAGAAATCTGGGTCACAATAGCTGGTGAAAACCTCATTCGTTTTGTATTTGGAAAGAAGAGGAGTTACAACAATGTCTTAACTATGCGTCTGGCCTGATTCACTTGGCAGCAAGATTTTTTTAAAAATTGTTTGTTTGTTTGTTTGGTTTTTACAGAAAGTTTTAATAGGAGAATTTCTGTTTTGAAATCAAGGTGCTTGGCAGCTGTTGCCGCTTGCATCCTGAGACTTCTTGTCAGAACTGAACCAGATGTGCGGATAATGCCTGTTTTTGTCCATTTGTTGTTAATAATGAAAGTAGAAAAGAGATGGAAAGACAGGGTAAAGAAGACCAGGAAATGGGAAGTGGTAGATCATTTCCCTTGTTTATGTATTTGGGAAGGACCCACATTTGGGGGATTTGGCAAAAGATGAAACTAACCCTTTTGCCTGGAGTTGAGTAACTCTGCGGTTGCCTGTCCTCAGAGGACAAGACTGGCTGAGGGAAGAAAATTATTAAAGTTGCATCATCACTGCATCCCAGCCACCTATCTCTGCAGCGTTAAGTCCTCATTACCAAACATGGTAGGTTTCCCAAATGAATGAATGCTCCTGCCCCTTCTTTTACTTAATAATAACTGAGAGTTCAAGGACTACTGCCTGGAACCAGAGAGAGAGAGTATTTTTTGGTCAGTTTGACTCCGCTGTATGAACATTTTCAGCTTGATACAATGATTTACTTTTAATTGCAGCACCTTAGAAACTACGAGAAGAAGACGACAGGACACAAATTTTTATGTATATTAACTACTCATACTGGAAGAAAGTTTTTACGTTTAAATGGATGAGGGAGCCACAGTTTTTGTGACATAGTTTATGAAACGTAAGAAGGGAAATGCTAAAGATATTTTGTAGAACCACTGTTTTCTAAATTGCATGAAGACTAAGCTTTTTGAAAGGACTTCAGTGCTAAGGACCAATAATGTTTTGTACTTCTGACAAAATTTGGCTGAAGATATCAATTTTTTGCCCAGTCTGACACAGGCAAAATCCTGATCCTACAAACTCCTCTGCTTAAGCAAAAGAATTTAAACTAACTTGTTAGATAACTTTTTAATGAACTTACTGGTCTACTGAGTCTACAATTCCAGCTTTTCAGAAATATTTCAGGTTCTCAAAAAACCAACAGTCAACAATACTATGAATAAGAGCTGAACATCTGTGAATAATATATATATATATTTGTCTACCACAGAATGGAGAATTTTCTGATTGTCTTACTAGTATACTTAAGCATAATACTTTGCCATTCTTCAGGCCTGTTTACATAATTCTGCTCACCTGCGAAATCTTGGAACACTTCATTAACCTGTAAGACACCTACCATCAAAAAAGCAATATATTGTGTGTGTCAATATATGTTATTCTAAAACATTTAATATGACCTTTAGTATTACTAAATCTTGTTTCTTCATATGAGGAAGTCCTGTATTATTCAGCAAGTTCTTTACCTGATATTCCCACAACATTTATTTTACATCTACAAAACCCAGGACTTTTGGACAATGCCTTTTTGTTTTTAAAATCAATTGAACCAGTAATCAATTACTTTGTTTTTAAATAAAGGTAGCTTCTGAGATGAGATATATATATACACACACATAAAAATATAAAAGAAATATATATATTGTTATGAATATAACCTATTTCAGTCATCTTTAAAGGCAAAAAATATTGAAACTGTGCATTAAGAATGGAAAGTCATTCATAACTCTACATCATATGATTAAAAGCTGAGCTCGTTTATTTATAGCTAAGCACTGTCAAGAGCAATATGTGTTGATGAGAGAACTTGACAATTAGTACATTCCTAGATTAGGTGCATGTTAATGAGGCCTGTACAGTGCAAGAAAAGTGTTGGAGAGCGAAGATAATATTTAGAAGCTGGAAAACATGTTTAAATAGCTCAGATACACAAAATTGTAAAATTGGAGGCAAAAGGAGCTAAAGCAGGTAAAATTTTCACTTTCGGTTTGTAAAGCAACTCTGCTTCCTATAGAGACTTAAAAATGTGGATGCATAATACTTCAAAAATTTACTTCTAACAAATGATTGTGTTAGTATTTTTATTATTAGTTAATTACTGCTAATAAATATCCCCCATTAAATAAATAATGATTAATACATTTAGTATGTATGTTTTCCTGAAGGCATTTTTTTAAACAAAGGAGAGAAACCAAACACCTTGCAGAGGGGTTCCATTCCAATACAATGCTGAAACCAAGCTTTTTAGTTTTGCTTTTGTCTTAATTTGGGTTATATTAAGAATAATTTGAGGATAGTTGGCAAGCACCAAGGCATTCAACTCTGTCAATCCTTAAACCTGGGTATGGAATCACTTTTACAGTGCCCATCTTCTGGTACAATTCCCTAGAAGATTTGGAAATTGATGGGATGCAGTTTTGCAAAACTATTTAGATCAGTCTGGGAACCTGACCAAAAGACGTGTATTCAGGACAGAAGGTGTATCAGAAGATAGATTGATGGATTAATCGATCAATCATCTGGTCATCACTTTTATTCAGAAAGAAATCCTAAGTATGCACAGGAGAGAGTTCCTGAAGTCTGATCATCTGTGTAGAGTAACATTGTATTTTCATGGGACAAAAGATTAAAATACCAAAATGCTACAGGTTTTTTAGGTAAATGTATTGTGAATATCCTATTACAACATGTGTTCTTATCATGTGCTACCTCCTGTGACTGCAGACTGTAGCAGTCTGTTTTCCCTATGTTTGGAAGTGAAATAACAACTACTCAAAAATGGGCACTACAGGGCCAATTAATAATATCCCTGCTCCCTTAATTAAAGACCTGTTTATTGTAAAGTTTAGATCTAGATCTGAGTCTGACTACAATTTAGGGAGGGACAGAGGAGCATTGCAATTCTGTAGACCGGATGCAGAACTTAAGCTGAGGTATTTGGGAGAAGGATGTTGTGGATAGATACGTATCTCAGTTTCAAATACCTTTGTGTTTCAGGATGCATTCAGAACTTGGGTGTTGCCTTGTGCTAGTTCCATATTTAAACTTCCGCTGTGGTAAAACAATTACTTAGTCTGAGATTTTGGTGAGAGAAATAGGGAATTCGTGGCTTTTGAAAAGACAAGGTAGTGAAAGCTATGTTTATAGAAAGGAAAACATGCACGGAACTCATGGAAAGGAGATATGAAATTTGTAAGGCTGCATCTACAGTTTCTGTAGCCCATAAACCACATTTCCTTCATGTGTTCAAATGATACAGCCAAGAGACAGTCACTGTGCAGTGTACTTTCTCTCCTTTGCCAGGTCACTTTCTGAAAGGGAAAACAACATGATGTCACGCATCAAGAATAGCATTTTCATGGCTAGTCCTAAAAGGTTGGATATGGTACAAAAAGGGATGGGGATGGGTGAAGGTATCAGGGCAGCCCAGCAACAGCAGATACAGCCACGCACATTGTCCAGAGTTTACTGTTCAGCAGCTCGGCAGTGAATGTGCCTACATTCATCTTCTTACTCTGCATGCAGTATCGGTGACAGCCAAATTGTGATCACTTATGTCCTAGCTCCTAACTGCGATACTTAAAGAGAATACTGTGAACACTCCCTCCCTATATAGTCAATTGCACTGGTTTTGGCTGGAATAGACTTGATTTTCTTCACAGTAGCTAGTATGGGATCATGCTTTAGGATTGTGCTGAAAACAATATTGGTAACAGAGATGTTTGTTGATAATTCAGGGATGTATTCATTATTGCTCAGCAGTGCTGACGCAGAGTCAAGGCCTTTTCTGCTCCTCACACCACCCCACCAGTGAGTAGGCTGGGGGTGCACAAGAAGTTGGGAGGGGACACAGCTGGGACAGCTGAACCCAACTGACCAAAGGGATGTTTCATACCATATGATGTCATGCTCAGCATATAAATCTGGGGGAAGAATGAGGAAGTGGGGGATGTTCAGAGGGATGCCATTTGTCTTCCCAAGTAACTGTTAATGTGTGGTGGAGCCCGGCTTTCCTGGCGATGGCTGAACGCCTGCCTGACAATGGGAAGTGGTGAATGAATTCCTTGTTTTGCTCTGCTTGTGTGCATGGTTTTTGCTTTACCTACTATACTGTCTGTAACTCAACCCACAAGTTTTCTCACTTTTACCCTTCTGACTCCCTCCCCCATCCCACTGCAGGGTGGGGGTGGGAGGGGTTATGAGAGTGAGCAAGTGGCTGTGTGGGGCTGAGTTGCTGGCTGGGGTTAAACCATGACACAACAGACAGACAGAGACAGCATTTCAGTGTTAGCCTGGAGGAGTCTTATTCTGGGCTGCCTACAGTGTCTAAAGTCAGGTGGGATAAAGGTAAGCTGGTTTGACTAGCAAATTATTATTCCTGCTTTTTTCATATTGTGGGAATCCAGCTCAAAAGGACAAAATGTTTGCAAGCACGAGATTCCTATGTTCTCTCTAGGAATGGAGATTTCCTAATGCCAGTGGAGCTGGCATCAATAATGGCTGAAGGAGGGAGCCCTGTGGAGATAGGATGGCTCTGCTTTGGCTAAGTGAAGAAGGCAGACATATGTTGAAGGTCCCAGTGTCTGAGTGAAGACCCATGCCTAATTAACTGAAAACATGATGAACAGCCATGCTAAATATACATGACTCTGTTACTCAACTCTCCTCCCATATCATGCTAAATATCACCCAAGAGGTAGAGACAAACGGAGTTAGGGTATAAAAAGCTGGGAGGGGTAATATCTGGTTCGGGGAGAAAAGACTGAAGACTTTGCAGGAATGGTTGACGGGCCGTACTGCTCTTCCTCCACCCCAGACAGGGATGCTTTCTGGGTAAGAATTGCGCTCTCACCATACAGTGAAAATACCCAGCGGAGTTTCCTTTATGCTGCCATTATTGTGATACAGGAGTTACTGGGCCTGGAGCAGTTAGTGCACTTATCAATGGCAATTCCCAGTTTGTTACATCTGTCACTTCAATAACCTTCTTTTATTTCTATTGGCTTTGCAAGACTGTTTCAGTGCAAGTCCGTTCGGACTCTGGCAGGCAAACACCAAACTCCTACCTTTAACATGACATATATCCCCCTTCTTGTCCCAAGAAGTTGTTTCCTAAAGTTTTTCATTTTTTCATCAACACAGAAATATTACCTACCTTGACCCATTTTTTTTTCTTTCATTAACTTTGTCTACAGGAAGATGGCCATACACAAAAGCTTTAATTTATATTCTTGGCTTGTTATTACTAAAGAAATGGTTACACTGGGAATGAAGATTATTTTATATTGAAATGTGTTTCATTAGGTAATTAGGTTCAGTGCTACCACAAGGCAACTCCCAAGAAAAGGGAATATTTTAACTTAATACACTACGTATAAACACTCTTCAAGCCTGTATGGTAATTGCTCATCATTATGTCTGAAGCAATGGTCTTTTGGCAGAAACTTAATGACTGTTATTCCACTGGGCAAGCTAAGGCTCTGATATTCACTTACTGAGTTATTGTCTTAATTTTTTGTGTCTGGATGATCGCAGAGAATGTTATTAATAATAGATTGGCTGTGAAGAATAAGAGGGTCTATTCATCAAAGACCTTATCCAAAGGACATACCAACTCTGGCTGGCTGGACTGATTATTTTGTGTAAGTGATAGTACAGCAGATGCCTAATAGCAGCTGCTGAAGAGTCACTGAAATGCATTGTTCTCAGAAAGACGTATGCATTGTACTGTCTTTGCAGATTGTAAAATTAAATATATGGAGTACAAATACGTTTTCATAGCTGACACTGCTTTTCATAGATCAGACTCCTTTCAAACAGCTAAAGATGTGATATGACTGAATTTGTTTACATGAGTATCTATTCCTCGCTTTCTAAATGCAGATAAACTGGAATAAAATTTGTAGCAGAAGGTAACATGAGAAGAAAGACTCTAAAAGGTCTTGGGCATATTTGTATTACAAAGAGTTCTTCTATCACACATCTAGCTATGGTTCTTAGATTTTTCTGGAGGGGAGATATTTTTTTGTCATCTGTGAAGTGTCTTAAAAGAGATGAATTTAATATACCCACCATTTGCTTTTCTACAGCCTGCAATGGGAGAGGATTTTTTTGTTGTTCTGCAAACAGCATCGTTTTCTCCTAGACATAGTCATTTATGATGAACTCATGGGACAAGTACATCTTAGAGGACGACAGGTCTGGAGAAGGCATGGGTAAGACAGACAACTGGTATGCTGCAAGAGTACCCCATTTACAACATTTCTTGAAGTAATCCTATAAACCATTTCACATTTTCCTGAAGACCCAATGTGTTAAACTCCATGGTGGTGTGGGTTGGGATCCAGAAGGTGACATGCGATGGAGAGCTCAGGAATGTAAGCACATGACATGGGGCGTGTGCTGGGTGTATTAGTCATTTTACAGAGGAAGAGCTGAGGTTCTGCATCTGCCAGTCCTTGTCAGGGTCTAATTTCAGCTCAAGGACAAGGAATAGAAGAGCTACAATGCAATACCATTGTATCGTATTTTGAGGATCTCACGTCTGAAATACAGCTCATACAGACATCACTAAGGAACAGCATTTACTTAGGTGAGTGCAGAAGGTGAGAGAGTTAGTAACACTGTATTGACAGTGAAATGCAGGCACCAAGGTAAGATCTACCAAATAAGCAAACCTCACACTAACAGTTAACAGTTCTACAGTTCAGTTTTAAGAGCCTTTAGTTTTAAGAGCTCCTCATGTTATTTGTTTGCACAGAGTGCATCAACACCTGGGGCCGAACTCAGTCTTGTGAAGCCAGCAGAAAGAACAACTGTGAAGCAGTATTTGCTAACAGCAGAGCAGTGTGATGGGACACAGATCATCACCAGTGTTGGATTTACAGCAGCATGTGACATGAAGAGCAGCTGACTTTGCATTTGGAGATGGCCATGGAAAATTAAGCTAAGAAGATGACAGTAAACACATTTTACAGCTATTTATGATATTTGCAGTGGCTGAAGGCCCATATGCTTCCATTGAACCTGAAACTTCCATCAGCTGTGAAATTCAAAGACTTAATGTGCAGAAAAACAGTAACTCAATTATTCTTTCAGCTGGATTGTGTTTTTCATGGAAAAGCCATCACTGCAGTGTAAATCAGCTGTAATTGACAGGATATAGACATATTGATAAGATGATACAGATAGAAACTCTAGTTGGGTTGATATTGTCCTGGCTTCACAAGGGCAGGTGGCTCCCTGGGGCTGGGGTGCTGGGGGCTCCTTGTTTGGGTTGTGTTGGGCAGCTGGACTTAGCATCCTAGGCCTATCCTAATGCCTCAGCCAGGAGTAGGGCAGCCAAGGGGCACTGGGGCAGCCCCAAATATGGGCACTGGTCACCTCTGTGGAGATGGGCTGAGGCCACCCTGGGATGTCAGCCAATGGATGTGGGTCAGGATCAGTCCTGGTGAGATGCTCTGGGATGGCTGGCCAGGACCAGGACCTGCCTGGGGCACTGTCTGGGTGTTTCACCCCATGGGCATTAGCAGGAAGGCACTGTGCTGGCTCTGTTTTGGCCTTTAGCCCCACTGCCAGATCCCCAGGTGAGAGGAGGACCCTTAGATATATATTCAATAAAGTTGCTATAAAACAAGTGTGGAAACATAGTGTAAGCAGGAAACACAGAGTTTATCACAGGATAACTGACAGGTAGGAACCATCCCTACGCCAGGAAGGTGAAGGCTGTGTAAGAGCTGCAGAGCAGGTGAGGGGACATTGTCAGCTGGGCCTATTGCCCGAACAGAAATGCAAAGGTCGTGACCATGTCTCTGTAACTTGTGCCTTCCTGCTCAGACATCTGAAATGGAGAGTTTCTGAGAGCCCTGTTTCAGCCACTGAAGGAGAAGACACCAAGACTGAAAACAAACAACATCATTACGTCTGCTGAAACCAGTATAGGGTTAATCAGCAGCTAACAGAGGGCAAAAAGTTCAGATAAACCAAGGATGGCAGGACAGGCATGAATACCGATGGGTCTGAATGATTATGTGAATTTCTGATATAGGTTCCTGATCTTCTGTTGAAGAAGTTGAATGAATTGTTGACAATGAACAATGTTGACAAATGTCAACAATGAACTGTTGACATTCTTTTCGTAGAAGAGACAGATGAAGAAAGGAGTGATTCAAGAACATGATGGCAAGCTTCAATTATTTCTAAGCAGCACTATTGCAGAATATTAACTTGAAACAGAGACTGAAGAGATCTGAGGCCCAAGTGTCGGAAGTCAAAGATGTGAATGAAATGTACTCAACTTGTCATTAAATATGAATACTTCAGACAACAACAGGGGTTTTTCTGCTAACATGGTTTCAGACCAAAAGAAAAGCTTGTGTTGTCTGAAAATGTCTCAATTCTTTCCAGCTGTATGAATTGCAAAAAATAAAATGTTAATTGGTTAAGTACATTTTGTGACATTTAATCAGCTGCTAGCCATTGACTTTTAATTGTATTGCCACGGTACTTCTGAAATGAGAACATTAGGGAGATAGTTCTCTGCAAATATTAATTTAATCTCCGCAAATCTTCTGCATCATCCTCCTGACATGCTTGGGAGAGGCTAAGCTGATTGCTAATGAGAAGAAGGAGGTTTATGAATCAGAGTATTGACAAGAATCATTGACAAATTGCCTCTAGTCAGAGCTTCTGAGGGGTCATAACGAAGTTGAAGTGTTAGTCCACAGTACTGAAATAAATGTCACAAGACTGAAGTGATCAGAAGATACAGACTCTTGATTGCTTCCTTAAGAACAATGAGCTTAGTGTCACCTGAAGTGATTTGACTTATCTCTTGAGACAAAGCAGTTCTTGGTGCAGGACTCCACCTATTTACAAAGCTACACATCTACAGAAAAACAACAAAATACGTAAATCCTCAGAAAAACAGCTGCATCATCCTTGTACAAGTAGCCCTTAGGAGTCTCAAACATAATAATTTGATGTGAATATCTCCCAGTCTAAAATCTCTCAGTCCTGTGGCTTTTCTCCACAGCTTTCCCTGCAGTATTTTCCCTTTCTGTATTGATTTCCAGCCATGTCCTCAGATTGCGGTTTTTGAGTTGTAGAGGGACAGGTTGCATCCTCATCAAATTTACAGATTACACCACATCAAGGGTGCTGTTCAATACACTTGAGGGCTGGGCTGCTGTTCTGACAGGCTGGAGGGATGGACTGACCGGAACCTCATAAACCTCAACAAGGACAAGTGCGAAGACCTACTCCTGGGAAGGATAAAGCACTGGTAATGATACAAGCTAGGGACTGACAGGCTGGGAGGAGTTCTGTGCAGAAAGACCTGAAGATACTGGCAGTCAGAAAGCTGAACATAAGCCAGTGGTGTGCCATAGCAGCAGAGAGAGCATCCTGAGCTGTACTAACAGGAGCGTGACTTGTAGACAGAAAAGAGTGTTTATCTCCCTCTACCACCATTTGTTAGATTGTACTTGATAGTACATTTTTTGGGCTCATCAAAAAAAAGACATTGATAAACTCAAGCAAGTTCAGCAAAATGTCACCATGGCAGTCAGGCTGGGGGACCTGCCCTGTGTGTGAACGATTGTAAATGGGGCTTGTTCAGCCTGGATAAGAGATGGCTTCAGGGGACCTAAAAGCAGCCTTCCCATACCCTACAAGGAGGCCGTTGAAGAGGTAGAGCTAGGATCTTTATAGCAGTGGATGGTGAGAAGCCAGAAGACAAAGGATGTCAATTGAAATAAGAGAAGTTCAGACTGGATGTAAGGAAAGCCGTTTTCCCCATGAAGACCTCCAAGAAGTGGGACATAAGCCCAGAGAGGCTGTTCAGTCATCATTCTTGAAGGTTTTCAAGATCTGACTGAGTAAACCACCGAGCAACCCGGTCTGATCAGGAGGGTGGCCTAGAAAGCTTCTGAAGTTTCCTTCCAACCTGCATTATCTTCTGATCCTATGAAATTATTTCTGAAAACTTTCCTCTCCCCTCCCCTCCTTTGGTGACCTGAAGAGGGTTTAATGGGAGTGAGAAAGAGAAGTGCAGCATAGGAAGAAACAAATGTTTTATTTCAGCAAATTACAGTAAAATCTTATTATTAGGAAGAGGGAGGTGGAAATAGTAAAAACCACAGGAAAAGAAAGCATGTGGCGAAGTATTTGGAACAGGGTCTGTAAACAGTTATTAATGTGAGCAAGGACTGATAGATAGACAGCCCTGATTAGTGTAATGGGACTTCATACTTTACAAGATCAAAATAGTAAAATGCTCCATTATGGCAATTATCTATCAATGGGTGAAAGCACAAGAGACGGATTTGCTAAAATACTTCTGTGTTCATTAGTCTCATTATGTTGCAAATGTGTTATAGGCCACTATATGCTAACACTGTACCTGTCAAACAGAAAAAGTTGTTGTCAGTGATAAAAAGACAAATTGTAAGGAAGCCAATCCATGTTCAGCCATTATAAATCCAAGTATGTGCTCAGCCTACAAATACTTACTGGTGGGTCTGTCGTCAACTTCCAAAACCCTTTTATCTGATCCTAGTTATGAGGGCATTGAGGTCATGCAGCATCTTTCTTGTGACATGATAGATCAATAATATTCTACTCAGACCCAAGACTGGACAATTTTGATTTTTAACTTAG
>NW_010403226.1:19790-20037 GCF_000710305.1 Buceros rhinoceros silvestris
TCTTAATTTGACCTTGAACTTTATTGGAAGGCAGACAAAGGATCAAGCATTGTCAAGCATTGTTTGTGAAAAGCTCTTTGTAATACAGATTTGCAAACTGAAAGATCCAAATAACTTGTATTGAACTAAACTGCAGCTTTTTAACAAGGGAACTTAATAATATCACCTATGTACAGGGACGTGAGTCCCTGCTTTCTATCATAAACATATCTGAAGATTTTGCATTTAATTATTTTATATTTTTTAT
>NW_010403227.1:0-11068 GCF_000710305.1 Buceros rhinoceros silvestris
CCCCCCTTCTCAAACCGCGACAATACCATAGAACTATGAACCACCCACTAATGCAACACAGAGGTTGCAAGGCACAGTGGAAGTAGTACTTTGTCCTCTGGTTGTTAGCAGCTGAGTTTATGGTCAGATGGTTGCAGCAGCTGGCTTCTTTGGATGATCTTGTTGAAGGTGAGCTGCTGACAATCCTGATTTTCATATACAGCTGACAATATTTTCTTTCTGAGGTTTCAGTATAAAGTCCTCTATTTTTTTCTTCTATCTGCAAATAGGTGATCAACATAGAGCTCTATTTTGGTTGATAAGTATTTCATTTAAGAGAGAACATCTGTTGCCAACATCTTAATAATAAAAAATATTCTTGGAGCCTCTCTTCTCTATTTTATACCTGTGCTACAATAAGTGATTTCTCCCTTCTCCCAGTGATACTCATTTTTATTTCACATAGCTGAAGAAATGAGGATTGACATTGATGGTTCTTCATATAATTGCTCTGTGATTACTGAAACTCTGAAGGAGGGATGGCAGCTCATGTCAATGTACTTTACAGCTTTATTTCATAGCGTATAATACCGTATCCTTGATGTTAATATTCAGCTAGAGCTTTGTAGCATCCAGCCTTTCAAGTTGCTCACAACTGCATTACTTTGATTTCATTTAACAAAGACAAACATATCTTTCATCAGCCTTTGAGGTACATGAGTTTATGCACTGTTTTTCTTAAATCATTGGATTTTGTGATTTTCTTGTCCTTTTATCTTTCATTTTTTGTTAGTGACACATAGATTGAATTTATTAAGAAAAGTTTCTTCCTGTGAGCCCTATGCTTACTCTAAAGCAAGGAAGAAACAGTTTTTCTAACATTTTATATTCTGAGGTACTTGGGGAAACATTTGATTCTGAGCGTGAATGTGCATGCATGAATATTCAGTTTTAACAGACTTTTTAAACTAAAAATCATCAATTCATCCTGAACTTAAGCTTTTTGTAACACACAGATCTGCTCAAGTACAGTGTTGTATTTGGGCACAAAAAAGGTATTTCATATACGCTGGGTTCCTAGTAGTGATCTCATGGTCTGCACCTAAGATTCTTAAGGAAGAAAGGAAAATCTGACCAATAACAAAAAAACCCACCCCAAAACAAAACCAAAAAAACCCCAACACAGCAACCAAACAAAAAATCAAAAAAAAGGCAAAAAAACCTCCAACCCAAACCTCTACTATATCTGTCAAGCATGTGAATTTCTTCATGTCAATTTTCTTTTGGTACAGTTAATGTCAGTTAGACATTTCATACAGATATTTTTGGTAACGTATGCATTTTGCAGAAGTTAACTAGGGTCCTGCTTTCACCATGAGCCCTGAATCACGGCAGGCTGTGGTGTCTCCTTCTTTGTTCCCCTCCAAAAAAGTAATGTGCGATATGGTCACTGGAGAGAGAAAGGCAACAATACATTTATCTGTGGGAAGGAACTACTTCTAAACAGTTATCTTTGTGACCCTTCCCACCTGTTCCAGCCTTTCCTGCTAGGATGGAGACTTTATGAGGAAGAGGCTGCTGCCTGTCATATAAGCGGGTGTCACCTTGTGCAGCTAGAAGCTCATTCCTCATAGCTCCCAGGCAGAGATGGGATCTTAATACAGCAAAACTTCATTGCTGTTTTTTATGAAAATGGGGAGATACTAAAAGAGACGGTTCAAGTCACTGCTGATGTCAGTCTGAAACCATTAAAAAAAACAGAGCAAGAAGAGAAAGAGCTTCTCTTTCAGATGCTCATGTTATTCTACAATGCAGTTAAAGAATTGGGGGTTTTGACACAGAGTAACTAAACATTGGAACAAATAGTCATGGGAAATGAAATCTCTGTCAAGGTTTGATATCTGAGTAAAATGTACGTTCATTTTCAGACATCAGCTAGGATGCTTATTTGAAATTTTGGAAGAATATGTTGTGGACTGAAGCAGTTGAAGGTCAGACATGGGCACTCATTAGTGCCTCCATCAGTACACGGGGTAAAGCTGGTGGTTGTGAAGGAGGTTTCTTTGAGATTTCCACAGCTTGCACTTCCTACCACACTTAGGCCGTAAATCTGAAACTGTCCAGTGAAACTTGAAAGTTCCAGGATGCTTGTAACAACCTTCTATAAAATGATACTTTTTTATTTCCTTTTGTGCAGATGCAGCCTGTAGTGTCATATGTTGTTACGAATAGATCCCGATAAAGTACTTCTTTCTGTAACACTGTGAGGATGTGGGATGAGTTTGGGGTTGGTTTTGTTTCATGTAGTTGTTACAGCTGGCAGGGGAGAAGGCTGTTCATGTAGGTCTCTGTAGCCAAGAATTTTATATAAAATACAGCCAGCTGGTAGTACGTGTATTCGGAGAATCTAGCAGTAGGAGGTCACCGAGTATATAAAACCTTGTTTTTCAGCGTGTTTTAATAACTTAACCTTTAATACACAGAGCCAAAGACCTACGGGTCAGCCTAACTGAGTGGAGAGTTGCGTGTTTGTCAGCTCAGATGCTTGTATTCATAAACACTGTGTTGGCTTTCAGTATGTTTCGGTTGCGTAACTGGAAGTGTTTGCAAATCGGCAAAAATGTGGAGTGATCAGCTAATGAGTCGAAAATAAATTCTGTCCAAATTTTCATGTATTAATTTATTTTCTGCTTGCAGCTAAATGCTCTACATCTATTCCATATTATTTATAAAGCCTGTTCATGTCTTAAGCAGCTCAATGAAGAGTGAAGTGCTGTAGAGGCACAGGCCATGAAACTGATAATATAAATTTGTAGAGGATATATCATATCATGACATGGTTGTTATGGGATATAGGGCTTAACTTAATTTACATAAAAGACATAAATATCCATGGATTTGCTGAAGGCTGGTATTAGAGGCTGCAATGTGCCTTAGACCTGTGGGGATTTGAGAGCTTTTTTTTGGAGCTAAATAAAAATACATCTCTTGGGGGAGAGTGCTTGAATGCAATGGAATGCTTTCCTTAATGGAGGCAATTTTGAGCATTACAAGACATGGAAAGCCTCATGTTTCTAAGCAAACTGCGGAAGTCATTCTTGTTAAGAGCATGTCTTATTGCTAAGCACAATATATTGTGGAAATGGAAATCTGTGTGTGGATTAGACAGCTGATTGGTACAATGCAATGAATCCGCTGGAGAATTTAAAGAGGGTTTCAAGCTCTCTGCAGAATATGAAGGGTATTGGATGAGATTTGGCTCCAATTTCTATAGTTTGTACCTCTATTGGTAGGTTAAGCACGGTGCTCTTCCTCTAGTGCAATATAATCTCTTTTCTAAAGGTTTAGTTGCATATACTTGTCTCTTGCATATTATTTCCTCTCCTTTCTTACCCAGCAAAATTAATTTGAACTAGAGCAAGTATACTTCAAATTATTATTCTAGAACATGACTCCTACAGTTTTAAAGGGAAACAATTTTTTTTTTTTTTTGCACTGAAGCATTGATTCATTTAGCTGCAGCCAGCCTCTGCAAGGTATTTGAGTGTGATTGACACCACTTCCAAACTGTATCACAAGTCAGCTTTGGTAACCTGTCTTCCTATAATATGTTTTAATTGAAAAACTTTTCTCGCTACCAGATACTGTTCAGGCTAAATCTAAGACAAACAAATGTTTTATGATATATGATGATGCTTTCAACCAAGACATGGCCATATCCTGTACCAGCCGTGTGTGGTGACATAGATTTTCTAACAGAAGTTTGCCAATATTGAATGAAATAATAGGTGGTAGAGCCCTGATTTAAGACAACGAGTAGGCCTGCCTGTGAGAAACCTGTTTTTGTTGAAACTGGATGCAGAACAATTATATTTCAGGAGGAGAGAATTAGGTTTTGGTCTAAATTTGCAGTCAGAAAAATGCTTTGCAGAGAAGCCCTTGTCAGAGGTATATTGCTGTTTCAATTGAGTGTTAAGGTGCAAAAATATGCACATTTTCAAGTAACAGTGCCCCTCCTTCACAAGTATTAGGAGTCTGGGAGGTAAGAAGATGAAGAAGCTAATTTGTGTTTATTTTTCTGTCAAAAATTGTTGGAAGTCTTCCCTCTATTCTTACAGATCAGGAAAAATTTAGAAGCAGAATTAATATGAAAACTGCATGTGTCACCTTCCAATCCCCCAGCAATTATTTATATCTTCATTACAGTTACTTTATTTTAAATCATTTTATTGTTTCCATAATGCTCCAGTCACTCACTCTTAAATGCAGTAGCTATTTAAAAGCCTGGACCATGAATTCCCAGTGTCTCACGAGTCAGAGGCTTCCAGGAGTTTTACAGCGAAACAACCTTGTTGTAGTTACAGCTAAATTGATTGGATCAGTATGGGCTTACGGGCAATGGGGTGGCAGCAAACTGCTTTCTGAGTCACCCTGTAGTCTCCTTATAAAGCGGACATGGAAAGCATGCTCTAAAGCCTAATAAAAATTGCAACGAGAACATTACAAGCACAGAATGAATGGCTTCATAAACAGGTTTATAGTGTAACTGGAGTTTTCAGGCCGTATAATCAACACTTAGCAAATCTTTTTTGAACTTGTAGATGGGTTTCAGTGTGCAAACACCTTGAGCATAGTATCATGGCATAAAATTGTATTTTATTCTGAAGTTACTCATCCTACAAATCATTTTAGTACCAAAACGAGCAGTCTCCATCAATCTTTCTCTGTCCTTTTTCATGGTGTAATTTACTTTCACTGTTCACTTTTTGCTTACAAGTCCCTGGTGTTGCTCAGTTCCTTTGGCTTGGCTGGTGCTAATGAGATGTACCACAAGGGGAAAGGCAGAAATGAGTTTGTGAAAACTGAATTTAAGGAAATTGTAGTGCATAGTGTAGGAAAATACAGGTAATTTGACAGTATGATTGCCTTGTTTGTGTCTTACAACAGCATCTTGCATGCCATCAGTCAGTCCCGTAACTTCTTGAATCACCTCAGCAGCAATGATGTCAGTAGTAGAACATACGGGAAGTATAAATTTTTCTGCAGAGCTTGAGTCCTGTCTCACTTTTTGATGAAATTAACTAGAGAAAATGGCAGAGAAAGGCCAATTTATAATTCCGTAATTTTGAGCAGTTTATAATTAGTAAGTCAGTGATGGCATTTGGAGTGGAGCAGAGAACGTGAAGAAGTAGGAATATAACTAGAAATATTTTGATAACTAACACTACTAGCAATGTGGCAAGACATTCATGGGTATTGTAGTGCTTGGCTACAGAAGTCAAAGAGTGGGATTTATTAACAATGTACAGCGATAATTAGTAGGACCTGGCGCACAGGGTGCACGAGTGAGGACCCCAAGGAGGGAGTGCTGTGAAGTAGGCAACTCACAGAAAGATGACTCGTTGGCACAAGGGGGAAATACAAATGGTGAGAAGTTGTTCTTCGTGCCTGAGCTAGTTTGAGGGCTTGGGCGTGTAGATAGGAAGAGAAAGATGGAATGTCAGGCTGTGGGCTGGAAGTTTAGAGACAGGTTTAGCTCTAAGGAAGGTGCAAAAACCACAAGTAATGCAAGGAAGAGAAAACAGATGGTTTGAGAGAAAGATTATGATGACTGGAAAAGGGCACGAAAGAGTAGCTGCTGAAGGCAATTATGCACTGGTGTTTTCCCTGGATTTGAGTGAATTTGGCTTGGAAATAGTAGAACTGCTGCCAACCACACACTTCAGATCTTCCTCACTGTAGGAAGCACAGTGCAAAAGTTTATGACAGACCCGTATCCTTTGTTATCTTTACTTGAAAGTCAGTAACTTTAAAACCCAACCAAACAAAACCCCTCAAAAAAACCCCCCAAAATCCCCCAATACAACAAAAACCCAAAACCAAAATTTTGGGTAAAAATCAGTTGTTGTCTTCTTAAGGCAGAAATAAAAATAAAGAAATAAAACCTGGTAGTGGCCTCTTGGGGGGAAAAAATACCTCTAACAAATGCGGAGAAGAGACTTGGCTTGTCATGAAAAGGGGTGAGTTTTGGTGACTGGGTTTCTGTTCTTTTGACCCAAAAATGGTCAAGTCCTTGCATCTAGATCAACAGAATCATGAGAACTAAATTTCACTCAATGGATGCCTCATTACAAACATTCAGCTCATTTAATCCTGTTTCTCTAACAGAGGCTCATTGTTTCTTGCTTCCCCCAAGTAAAAGTAGGATCATTCAGGGAAGTAACACCTAGCATCTACTGAAAGAAGGAAAATTTACTCATGTTATTAAATCTCTGGGACAGTTGAAATGCTTTGGTTTAGCTAAGTAGCTGTCACAGAATTTTCTCTGATTCATCTGTTTAATATAGTCTTCCAAATTCTAATGGTAATTATCTAAATGCCTTCACTTGTTTCTAATTCCTTTGTTCTAACACCCATCTAATACTCTCGTGTGTCTCTACCACTAGTTTCTTCACCACCCTGATACAGCTGTTGAACTTGTGCAAGAACAAAATATTTCATTTCCTTCTAGTTCTTCTACTTTTACAGATAAGATCCTGCTTTCAGATTAATTCGTTCTCAAATTCCTGGTGTCATCAGTATAAAGCTTCTTGTAGTAAATAATACTGAATCATTAGGTTTGTCTAGCCATGTTGTTATTTGCAGTGGATTGTGGCAGTGTTACATGTTAAGTCTATGACATAATTGCTTCAGTAATTTGTTGTCTCAGAATGAGACACATTAGCTATCAGTAGCAGTTTCAAATCAGTTATTTGACTTCAGTGAAGAAAGACAATCTCTAGATCTTAGCGATTTTAGAAAGGCTTGATTGCTAGATTGAAGCTTTGGTTACTATTGGGACTCTTTTATTCATCTGTAGAGTCCCTTTCCAAACCCCATGTATGAAAAACAACGTCCTAGTGTGTACTTCTCAATGGTTAATAAATATCCAATAATTTTAAAATTAAATTTAAAATGTTTTCAGTAAAATATATTTGACAAATAAGGATTCTCTAACTGGTTCGAATATCTTATTTCTAAATCCCTAATTTTGAAAGGAACATGATTAGGTAAAGCAAATTCAAACATTACTGCCAGTGTTTTTGTTAGTATTTTATGCATAGTATGAGTCAGTGAAAAAAGCTCTTAATTGTTGCCATTTCCTATATCTGTTCCTGGCTTCCAAATAAAGATATCTAATAACATTCCAAAGAGGTCCTGGCAAATTATCATTTATGGAGACAATACTGTGTAAGGCATAGAAGATTTAATTATTATTAAATTATTTTTACTTTAAACTGAGTTAATATTTGTCACTGTAGCATTAGTTAATACAATTAAATTCTAACAGGCTGATTAAGAAATGTGGTTTACAAATCTGAGCATGAGTTACTTGTAGGATTTCCACTATATCAACTAACTCTTCAAAAATTCCCTTTTCTGTAGTGTCTGGAAAAGTCCTCTGGTAGAAATACTGTCCATCAGGAAACTGCAAGGAAGATTAATTACTGCACAGCTGTGCTATCTGCAGATATTAATGGACAAAATATTAACTATTTTGCTATTTAAAACTTGTTTAAAACAAACTTCCTGGTTTCCTGTGTTCCTATTTTGAGGATATTTTAAGTATGATTATTAATTCCACCATCACCACGTGATAAATAAGCATTAGCTGAATACTGTTTCTGCTTTCAGAGTAATGTGCATCTGAAGAGAAGTATCCCTTGACATCACCACAGAAGGTCAATTAACAGCAACAAAAACACTTTTGTGAAGATTTGCAATAAAAAAATCCTTGGGAGGTGAAGATGCTTTCACACAGGTCATAGTAAAACTCATCATAAGCACATCAGTTGCCCGATGTTATGCTACTATCCCTTTGGCTTCAATACACAGTCAGTACCTGGGACTTCTGAAGGTTGTTTCCCTCAGAGAAAACTTGCAGTCATGAGTGCAAGCCATTTGTCAACTTAATGGACCTTCTTTTTTGTTTTCTTAATGAGCACTTACTTTTCTGCACCAGGACACAGAAAGGAACAATAGCAGGCAGCCTGCAAGGCACACAAACCTTGCATCTCTCTAGCGAGTGTCTCAATTTTGTCTGAGCGTCAGGGTCATACCTCATGGCTCCCTGGTTACTTAGTTTCTCACACATGTGCAAGCTGTAATGATCTTTCACATCTTGCAGTTAGGTTCCTTGCTTCTCACCTGGATCTGCCATGTGGTAGGCACGTGTTATGGAGTCAGGGTGGTAGCCTCCTTTTCTCCAAGTCACCCAAATGTACACATTTTAGCAGGTTTTGGGTTTTTTGTTCTCGCTTAGTGTAACTTCTGAGGATGAGGATCATTTGATCTAACTTCACCTGAGCTGGTCAGTGGGACTGCCTGTATACAATCTGTGGAGAGAAGTGCCTGTGTCTCTCCATTGACTGCAAAGAGAGGCTATACAGCTACAGCAGTAGTTGTTTTCCATGCAGATCTCTGAAACCAGCTCTTGTAGCCTCACCCCCCCAATACTACAGAGGTCTGTCATTATCTTGGCTTAAAGTCACTAGGTGGCAGGCATTGTCACGTTCCAGTGTAACCATGGGTGCTAAAATCACTGCTCTAGCCTCTTTTCTCACTTCTTTTCAGTAGTAGCAGTCATGTGATTTCAGGAGCATTCCTATCCCATGGAGCTCTCAGCCTCTAGCAGTGGGTCAACCTTCAAACCAGCCAGCTTCAGTACTTTCTGATAGTGGATTCTACCAGTGTCTGAGTGCTTCTCCCTTCTTGCCCCTATTAATCTCTAGTAAGAGTAACCTGATTCTTTGTCTGTCTATAGTTCACCATGGTACCAGAAGGAGGACATGTGCTGTTGTCATTCAAACCTGGCCATGGCCGACGGGGTTGTCACTTGTGTTGGCCCACCAATGTTAAAGAGCACTCTGCTCGTTGTATTTTTTTCACTGGTGAGCAGCTCATGAAGGAATGAACCAAACAGTGTCAACCTTATGGTCCCTGCACTGTTGTCAACCTCTTGGCCACTTCATCAATGTATGCAAATTCCTAGACATCGGAGGCGTTTCCCCTGAACTCTATTTAAAATTTGGGTCAGTGGAGCAGGTTGCTGGTTACACTTTATGTTTAGGCATAATCCCTAACCCTGCACACTATTTTTTTTTTTTTAATATTCCCTACATTGGAAATCAATGCATTTAGGTCAAAACAATCAAAAGCACCAAACTACGTGAATTTCTATATCCAGATGCCAGTAATTGCTAATGTAAAGTTAAGACACGCAGATCTGATACATCTGTCTGGCGTTCGGTGTGGTAATAAAGCCTTCTTCATATCCATTATCTTCAACCATGACTACCACTCAGCTTCATAGTTTCATTCATATGGTTGTACCTCAATTATATTCTAACCTTTGTGCACTTGCTGTCTTTTTCATGTTCCAAATGTCCTTTAGGTCTGTTTCTACCATTTCAGCACAGTACTCCTTAGAGAAGTTTTTAGCAAATCCACCTAATATCATAGTGTTTCAGTAGGTCTTCGTCTTTGCATCTTGCTGACTCTCCTAGTATTTGACGTGATTTTCTGCTGAGAATGTAATTCATCACATGCCATTGGAGTGGAGCTTATGCAAGATAGGGTGAAATTTTTTCAGACAGAGTACAGTCTAGGCTTTGCCTGGTGATTGAAACACTGTCACAATAGATGTTTTGTCTTGTAGACAATACTGATGATCTCAGAGATTTCTGTGTCTTTTAAACAACATTTCTCAGAGGCAAAAATGTTCATTGCATGCACATTGTCCTATCTAACCTTCTAACCTTTTCCTATTGATGTTTCCTGAGACAATTTAGTGTGCACCACTTCTGAGAACAGCAATCTGTCCGTGTTGCAAGCAACTGAGAGCTCCGAAGGGACTTTTAGGATGTAAATGCAACATATACTCCAAAGCCTTTTTTTCATTTGAGATGCAAGTGAGCAAACTGTATGGAGCTTCAGTTTTATTGCAGTGTGGGCAGGGAATCACACAACAACCATAGTAGCAAAATACACAGATTTGTGTGCAATGCTAAGCTGACTGTCTCCTTGACAATCTGCCTACATTAGCCCTTCCTAATAAGGGCCATAAGGGACCATCCATGGTCCCATAAGGGACCAATAGCTTTTCTAACGGTCCGTGAAAGAAAAGTGCTAGACTGGCAAAAATATCACCCTTTGAGGTAACCTTAAAAGGTTTATTTGAAGGCCTGCTTTAGTATTCATTGAATTCAGATATGTATTTTATATTTGCATTCACTTATGTTGGCTATTAGAAAAGGCCCTGAGGTTTTACAGCATTGGTTTTTTGTATTTTTTTTGAGAGGAGGGACAGGCAGGGAATATCACTGAAGGAGGTTGGATAGAAGTATGTTACTCAGTATTTTAGCTCATTTTGGGTAAATATTTTGCAAAGAGGAAGTTTAAGGTTATTGCAATACCAAGCAGGTGGTTGAACACATCTTATCTGAGAGACTGTAGAATTTTACTGCCTGAGCTGCTGGTTTTGTATTATTCCTGGGAGAAGAGGAGGAGAGATTGGGGGTGCCTGTTCTTTGGAGATGCCCTTGTTGCTGCCTCCTTGTGTCTTATGAGAGAAAGTGATCCTAAAACTGCTGGTTTGTTGCCAATAACATGACTGAGGCACCCTACGTTTTCTGCTGTTTTTCTTACCTGTAACCTGATGGACTGACCAAGCAAAATGCAGTTTGTTTTATTCTTTTTTCATGATTACTGTAATTTCAGGAGGGCTAATGAATTTCTGTGTCAGAAGAGGTGGTAGATCACAAGTCTCTGGAGGAGTAGTATTTTGTGGGCCACGTAGTTTGCAAAACAGCTGGCAATAAAAGCCCTATTGTTCGTATGTGACCTGCCCATGTAACAAGAGACTCTGTCACACAACGTTTTTAGCCCAAACAGAAAAAGGACAGGAGAAGAAACAGAGGCACAAAATGTATTAAGTGACCAAAAATCTCTCAGAGTCCCTGGAAGAGCCAGGCCATCTAGGTTTCAGATTATTAACCTGTCTGTGAAATGCTCCTTTAGTTGCAAAAAAATCCAGGGCGGAGGGTGGGGT
>NW_010403227.1:11212-17192 GCF_000710305.1 Buceros rhinoceros silvestris
TAGAAATCAATCTATGCAAGTCACAACCACAACTTTCCTGGCAATTGTAGCTCTTGTTCTGGTACGGAAAAGATACAATGGCTTGAGTTGAGAAAGAAGGTGGGGTTTTTTTGTGCCCTTTGTGGATTAACCTTAGATGGGTGTGATGATGTTGTTATAAGTGGAGGCTAAGGGGGGCTCTGTGTGTGGAAAAAGTGATGTCTGCTTTGTATACTGCTTTGTAAAACCCTTCGTGTCATTGCAAAGGGAAAACAGAAAAGTGATAGAAACAGTAAGGTGCCACCGGCTAAATATAATGCTTCTGTAGCAATAAAATCATGAAGGAAAGGTGTTAAATTGAGGTGGAGTCTCCTGAGGTTATTTCATCCTATCTCTGAAGCAATCTTCACTATATCATTTCCCTAATCGCTTCTTTTGACAGAAGATCACTGCCTCTGTGTATTCTAGTTCAAGGAAATTTTCTCTCCTGGTATGGGTCTGACTTTTATTTCCTTCAACTCAACAGAGTCTCCCAAGGGAAAAAGAGATTGGACATAATTTTTTGCTATCAGCCCTCTGTTGTTGGCAAAGAAAAGGAATGGTATGTTCCAGCAAATTATGGCTGGCTGAAGACTGGAAAGGTGAGTAGTGTTTCTCTAGCAGAAATAAAAATACTCTGTGCCTTGTGTGTTTATGCCAGCAGTAACTGCTGAGTCTGCAAGCATCAGCTCTTCTTTGCCAAGCATAACGTAATTACCAAATGGAGCAAGAATTAGGTGGTCTGGCTCTTATTTCAGCAAATGATTTTGCAATTTCTTTTGATCCCTTATTTAGAAATTGCTGCTTTTCAAAAATTTACCAGAATTTTCTTCAGTTAAGATTCCTTCCAGAGAAGGAAGCTACTGACTTTGAGAAGAAAACATCCTTAAGATTATTTCCAGTGACTAACCCGAAGGAGGCAACAGTACTGTCTCACGAAGTTAGCAGTTGACACTGAATTTGGGGAACAGTAGAGATGATTGATGATGGGGCTGTTATTCAGAGGAACCTAGACAGCTTGGACGCTGCTCTGAATCTTAAAAAATTCAACAAGAACGAGTTCAAAGTCCTGCTACTGGGAAGGAAGAATCTCCTGCAACAGCACAGGCTGGAAGCAGCTCTGGGGTAAAGGACCCTGGGAGCTGTAAGTAGATGGCAAGCTGGGTGTGAACCAGCAGAGTGCTCTGGCAGCCAGGGAGCACCAACAGAACCTGGAACTGTATTAACAGGAGCACAGCTAGCAGGCTGAAGGAAGGAATTATTCCCCCTCTACTGATCTCTTGTTAGGCCACATCTAGATTACCAGTAGCCAGTTTTGGGCCCTTCAGCACAAGCAAGGCGCTGACAAACTGGTGTAAGCTCAGCAGAGGACCATCAGATAGTCAGGGGGCTGTAGGACATGCCCTATCAAGAGAGGCTCAGTTAATTGCTGGTGTTTAGCCTGAAGAACAGGGGTTTGGGGAGACCTAATAGTGGCCTTCCTCGAGACATATGAGGAGATTGAGTAGATGGAAACTGGCTCTTCATAGCGGTGTATGGCAAGAGGCTGAGAGGCAAGATAAATTGAAGCAGGAGAGGATCCAGCTGGATAGAAGGAAACGTTTTTTCATCCTGAGGATGATTAACGGTGGACCAAGCTGCCTGGTGAAGTTGTGTAGTCTCTAACCTATCCTGACTGGACAGAGCTCTTAGCAGCCTTGTCTGATCTCATAGCTGGCCCTGCTTTGAGCAGCAGGTTGGACTGAATGATCTCCTTAGGTCCTTTCCAACCTAAATTATTCTGTGTTTACATGATATATTTCAGCATTGACCTTACTGGAAAAAAGCTGTCCGTATACCTGAAACATCCTCAACAGGAAATGGAGTAAGGGTTTCTAGCACTGAAGAATGGGACATGGAAGAGAGGAATGCACAGTACCTTCGGCGGCTAGTTCTCTGAACGCGAATCATCTTGGGGCAAGCTTTTCATTTGAATCTGATCCAAAAGGGGTGAAATATTGTTTGGTGTTTTTTATTATTTGGCCTGCCAGGGTCAGAAAACCGAGTAGAGAAAAAAAACCAAACCTATTACTAAGTATCAGACCATCATCTCTAATTTTAAGAAATGAAAAGCTTTTGAGAAGTGAGTACAAGCACCACAGAAATGATTGCTCAGATCATTCCCATTTGTCATAAACTGGGTGACAGCAGAACTCTATCAAGTCTGAGAGATAATAAAATGTAACAGAGAAGGTCTAAGTTGATTATGCTAGATGATAAGGCTTAAGAAGGAAGTTTATGCTGACACCAGCAGGCATGTCAAGAGCACATGACAAACTCATACCCAGCTTGAGGGGGAAAAATAAAACCCACAAAAACTAGGGTATGCTCATATTCTAACCAAATGTAACTTAGATTTCATGACGTGCAAATGTTTCCTCTCTTATGGAAAAGTTATTTCCCAAGATTTGCATTGGACAGCTGATTGTCTTTGAGGAGAGACATCTGTACTGACAAACACAGTCTTTTGAGAAAATGCCTTTTTAGAATTTCTTTGTGTGACTTCAGAATAGTTTAGACTTTCTTTGTTTGTATTGAAAGTAGGAAAAAAAAAATTCTTGGAATCCAGGAAGACATAAGGTAGCTAGAGCTGTATTTTAATCCTTTTCAAACTGTTAAATTTAAAATGTGTCCTGGATGTATTTAGTTTAGAATGGCTTGACTTTTTCTTGATGTTAACTGAGATTTAAATAATTTTATTTTCTATTTATATCCAGAAAAACATAGCATAACATGGCAAAAGAGATTTCCCCTTCCAAAAGAGTGTGTCCCCTTCCAAGCTAGATGAGACTATTATGATAAATAATAACACGGACCACAATTCTGTACAATCTTCTATTTTTCTTACCAGTGCGTTCTTGTTCTCATCAGAGAGAAAAATGGGAAGATGAACACTTGAAGTTCTCCTCTAAAGCCTGTTGAAGGCATTGATGGGCTTTGTTGTAATTTAAATGCCTGTGTATCAGACCAGTCTCCAGGACTCCCGCTCTTGGCAGGCCCCGGCCGCCCCATGCCCAGGTCTGTGATGTCTGGAGGTAGAGCAGCGACTCTTTCACGGGCACCCCCTTGCCGTGGGGAAGGAGCTTGCGTGCCCTTGTGAGGTTGAGAGCTGTGCTGGTGGTGGCATGTGCCTCCGGTGGGGTCTCCCAGGCCAGACAGGTCTCAACTGAAGGGTCACACAAAGTGTGTCCACGGGCAGGATGGGCTCACTAGCCTTCGGGCAGCCATCCTAGGAGAAGGACAACTCTGACTCCAAACCTGGGCAGATGGAGCTCATTTAGCCTTGTAAAGCATCCATCATCTAAGAGAAGGACACTCTAACCAAACCTACGACCCAAGGACTTCGCTGTCACTGTCCAAGCTTGCTAGGTCCTGGCAGATGAACCTCAGGTGTAAAGGGTGGAGCCAGTTCCGCGCACGCTGCGCCTCACCTAAAAAACCCACCGCGCAGGGCAGATGGAGCTCATTTAGCCTTGTAAAGCATCCATCATCTAAGAGAAGGACACTCTAACCAAACCTACGACCCAAGGACTTCGCTGTCACTGTCCAAGCTTGCTAGGTCCTGGCAGATGAACCTCAGGTGTAAAGGGTGGAGCCAGTTCCGTGCACGCTGGTGCCTCACCTAAAAAACCCACTGCGCAGGACCAAACGGTGCACTCATCGCTTGCAGTGAGCGTGGGAAAAGCCCTTCCCAGATCTTCGTTTGCAAGCTTTGTTCGAAGCCAAGCCATGATGATGGTACCAGACCAGTATTTGCACTTCTCAGAATGAGGTGTCATAATTTAACACAGCTGCATGAAATGGAGTTGTTTCTTGTGTTGAGAAGTTTAATCAACTTTTTACTCTAAAAGCCAAGAATAGAGCTGACTGGGAAGTCAGATGTTTTCCCCAGAAAGAAAGCATTGGTATGATTCAGCACAGAAACAGGTAATGTTGCCTTAAACTGTGAACTCAAACCTAAAGAGAAAAATTAAAAGAAAAAAGCAGCAGAATGAGGTGAAACTGTTGTGGTAACAAAAGGGAAAACTGTTTTTGAAGGAGAATGTGGCCAAGTCCTAACTGACTGTCTGTCACCGGTTTGGTCGAGGTAAAACCAAGGTCCGATGACGATAATACCCTCCCCTATCCCATCAGAGGTAGGGGAAGGGAGAAAAGATCTCGTGAGACCTCTAAAATGCTTTTTGGAAAGTGAAACAAGGTTTAATAACACCACAGACAGGGGTATATTAAATACACAAGAAAACCAGTGAGATATTGAGGGTTAAACCGAAGGCAAACACGGATCGCGGCGGCCACGTGGTTCTGCCGCGTGAGCAGCACACAGAGACCCGCGCAGTTACGAATTACCCGGCAGTGCGAGATAGAGTGGAATCGGCACAAAGTCCTACCAGTCTGCGTCGCGGAATGAGGCAGAGCAAAAGCAAACAGCTCTTGGGTGCGTGGGCAGTCCGGGCTCAGCTCGGCGCTTTCGGCAGCGCAGCTGTGACTTTACCAAAGACACGGTGGCAGCTTCCAAAACAACATCAGAGCAGGGGAAGGAACAGAATTCTAGCTGACCCATCTGTGACAGGCTGTAAACTGGAGCCAAATCTGCGATTCTGTCTTTGGAGACAACTTGGGATCACAGCAATACTTGTACAGAGAGTGGTGTGTTCACTCATATTCACATCGCCTGACATGTTTTAAGCACTGTAATGCTGGGAACCTAGGAACCAGTAAGACCAGGGTGAACACACAAACTCATGAGAATTGAGAATAGAAGGGAGATAGATTAAAGAACTTTCTAATGTCCAGCTGTGCTCATGAATAAAAGACCTGAGTGCAAAGTCCAGCTGCCATGGAAAGAGCCCATATATATGCTGACAAACAGTCTGCTAATACAGATGTTCATCTTCCTAGGCACTGCTTATTTACAACATTTTGTCTGTGATCCTGGTCTCTCATTCCAGTGTGACTGTTGACTAGGCTGAATGCTGAGGTCAAATCCTCTGTCATTTTGCACTCCTATTTGTCTGGTTTTAATTAGGGTTACCTCAGGATTTACTATTTCATTGCAGGGATAGTTTTCAGGGAAATCTGTTGTGTTGTGTTAGTGTGTGACTGCTATTCAAACAGTGCTAAGTTTTACTCAATGCCACTCCCTTTTCTCCCTCCAACAGTAATGAATTTAAGGGTGGCAGGGATCCCTGTAGGAGAATCATTAACATTTTTAACTTACAGGGAAAAATAGGAAGGGACAAAAGAGAGTTCCATAACTGATTAAAGATTGTTTTCCTGGGGCTTCCCTGTTTATTCCTTTTCCTATATTGCAGGCATCTTAAAATATATATAAGTTGTTTAATCTGATCAAGTTAAGTTCTGTGCACATTTGATTTGAAATAATTAAAAGTTATTACCACATTTTTTCCTGAAATGTACCAGTAATTTAGGAATCATCTGTCTATGTTCACTGATACTGTTTTCTAACCACCAAGTGATTCTTCCAACACAAGGATTTTTTCTGACCTGATTTTCCAAGTGAGAAATCACCTTGAAAATACACATAGTATAACAAACTGTTTAAGAGACGTGGTTGAAAGCACGTTGATAGCCTGTTATAAATATTCATGGGCACTGAAATTTTAACCACTGATCTAACTTCCGAGGTAAACAGAAAGGGTGGATTTTGTACAGGGTCACTATAATGAATTTCTTTTGGTTTACATGTCCGGTGTTAGATTACATCAGAATAAATACATAGTAACTCCAAGAAAGCTGAAATAGTGGAGTGATTTCAGGCTACAATGGTGTAGCTTGGAACAGTGTTCCGGAGCACCCTTCGAAGTGGTACAGAGCTGGGTGTATTGATATTTTCGTTGCATAGGCCTAGACTGCCTGAAGCCCTTGTGTGACCTGTTGAGGCTGTGGAAGGGAAAATTCCTGC
>NW_010403227.1:17283-28676 GCF_000710305.1 Buceros rhinoceros silvestris
CTGCTGTTCTCCTTCCTCCTAAATCATCACCTTTGTCTTCATCTTGCTGGCCGTCTGCGCTTTCAGATTCTGGGAAGTGTAACGTGACGTGCACCTGAGAGTATGCCTGTGGAAACATGATTTACAGCCCCAAAGAGTTTGAGCTGGTTCACTGAGCACTGGTGCATGCATCAGAAGGAGGTTGTTAAGAATCAGGCAAATTGGTTATTGTGCCTACCTGTCTTCCCAATGATGGGCAGCTCAGTTGTACTAGTAAGAACAAACAAAATGGGTTTGAATTGTTGCCCTGAGTAGCAGATGTGTTGTTGGTTACCTGTTCAGCTGGAGCTTTAGGAGGAGTCATCTGGCTAAACAGCAAGAGAGTCACAGCCTGAACCCCAAGTAGCATAGGAAAATTCCTGAGTTTTTGTATTCCAAGAAGGTAATTGCTCCTCCAGCCCTCATAAACTGTCTCAAATTGCTTCTTACTTCCCAAATCTTAGCAATGTAATCCTTGGAGAATGAATTACTTGTCTGCTGGAGATATAGTCAGTAGGCTGTGCTATTAGATTATTTCAGCATATAACTGTGCCAGGCATGGTAAAAAAATAAAAGATGAAGGTTGCACAGGATTGTAGTGCTTTATATGTGGTGTGTCTTCCAGGGAAATCTTTCTTTCTATGCCCATTTTCCTTCATAAACCTGAATTAAAAGGATGTAGAACAGCCCAGCTGCATTCCAGGCTTCTTCAGCTCTATGAATCCTGGGTTAGAAAAAAGGGAGCACAATGCTGCTTAATCATGCTGAGTGGTGTTTGGCCTGTTTGTGTCTGTCCCACGAAGATGTGAAGTCTCCCCACTTTGCAGTGGGGATGAAAAGATAACAGCAGTAAGTGGAGGTGGAATCCTCTGTGGTGTGAGGTAGAAGACCACCCAAGGGTGAGCAGAGCAGGTGTGGATGTGTCAACTCCCATAGAAGCTGAGAAGGCTTTTACAGGATAAAGTCTGAAGAGTGAGGGATAGAGAGTGTCTTATGTACCATTTGTCAGTGTAGAGACCTAACCTCAAAAGCAGCACATGTACCCTAAGGATTAGGGACTTGTTTGACATCTACTTCAAAGAGGATACTGATCACACTTGATATTTTTAATACAGGAACTACTTCCCAAATGCAACTGCTGGTCTTGAACCTTCATGACTGCTGAGACAAGACCTGTGCACACAACATTTTCTGATGTGCCTTTTTTAAGGGTTTTGATATGGAGATCTAGAGGGCCAAAATTGTTGGACACTATCACAAAAGGTTGGGAAAGCAGTTTCCACAGAAGCAAGGGATGGGGAAAGGAATAAGCCTGCCTTTAAAGGAAAGAGCATAGGTATGGGGGCGGGGGGGCGGATAAAGGTTGTTTCTAGAGGAGAAGAATCTGAGCTCTTTATCATGGAAAGGCTGGGAATGTGTCAGTCACCCTGTGAGATACAGACAGTCTCCAGCTATGAGATGTACATTTCAGTAGGATGCTCTCCAAGAGACCTTTTCTTATTTGAGAAACGTTAACAAACCAGATGAGAGGAGACAGCCTGCCCTGGTGGGGAGATGTACTGGCAGGTCTTAGCAACACTTTCTAAATTGAGTTGTTCTGCTTAGATGTCTGAAGTAGGAATTTAGACCATCCCATCAGTGGAGCTGGTGTGGTCTGTGTGGTTCAGGGAACCCCTTTGTACTGTTAGCTGACAACCCTTTTTCCTGTAAGTGGATCATGATTGACAGCACTACCTCTGCTACGAGGTACATTTCCCATCTCCAGGTTATACTTCTTTGCTCTTTTCAAGGATACTTTTAGGTCGTAGGCCTCAATGGAGAACTGGGGAAGGTAAGCACAGAATGCATGGGGAGACTGAGGAGGAACTGAGAAGGGACCGGCTGTTTGGGGTGGTAAAAGGCAGGCACAGGAGGAGCAACACCTTTGAAGGAAGGTGGTGAGACTGGGACTGGTAGTCAGAGGTGAAGTGGAATAAAATAGGTGTTGGGTTGTTATTTCCGTGAGGATTTAAAGCTTCACACTGCTGCAAAGTTGTTCACCAATTTCTTTTTCTATTGGATTTGTCAGTTGTGATTACAAGCCAAAAGACACAGACCTGTTCTGGATCCAGTTTCCTTGACCAGAAAGTCTAGATTTATCACTCAGCCACCTAAGTTGGATGTGTGAACATGAACAGTGTGAATTTTCCCTGCAGACAGTGGTAGCTATATAAAGGTGTAAACAGCAACACTTGTAAGAAGTCATATTAGTGGCCTCATCACCCCACCCCTCCAATTTCTCCTCTTGGAGAGCTTTGGCTGAACGCTTCCATATGGAAGGTGGATATTTTACAAATCCAGCAAGGCTGTTTTCTGTGACCTTGTAAGTGTGAAATGCTGTCTTCAGGCTGTGTCCTAGCTGTGAAATCTTGCTTTCCTCAGTTAGCTATGGGAATGTCAGTGTCTCTGGCACACAGACATGGAGAGCTAATAGTGTTCACGTCACAGCCCCGCAGCCCCTGTGACATGCAATGGTCTTAATGACTATTGGGAACAACATATGCCACAGTGTGCATGGGAGGGGGAGACAAGAAAAATTGCCAAATCTCCTATGCATCTCTCTTCTTTCACGTACCAAATGTACAATTAGTTTTTCACTTGTGAATGGTGTATTTTGAAGCAAAACCACAAACCTTCTGCAACATCTGTTCCATCATGCTAATGAATATTTTTCACCACCACTCTATCACCAACTCCAATCAGCTGCAAGGCCACTAGTATCACTTCCCTTTTTCTTGCTGTCAGGTATGTGACATGGTACTGGCAATGAGGTGCAACACGTTCATTTTGGGCTGCTTATGATTTTTGAAAGTTAGATCAGTTTGCTTCTGTAGTGATACCCAACTTACTGTGTCACGGGTGGGGGAGGTAATGCTTCCAAGGTTTTTTTGGTTTTTTGAGTACTGAGCAATTTGAACATGATCCTGACAGTAAATTCAGATAATATTACCTAAAATTTATTATATTAACTTTCACCTGTGTAGGACTTTACCAATGTACTTGAAAAACTGTTTTGTTTCCATCAAAGAGCCTTACTAAAGAAGTAGCAGTATATGGAAGATATATGGCATTTTACAAAGTTGGAACTGTGCAGGAAAATTAAATCTACTCTTGCAAAACATCTCTTACTGATGTGCTGAACTGGGTCTAAGAAACACTTGGTGCTCTTAATCTCAAAGCCAATTTGTTTAAATATGCAGGATGTTTGCAAAACAGGCAATGCATCCTTTTCATAGATGAGTATGTTGAGTTTTGCCAAGGTATGTGTTTTGAACTTCAAGGCAGCAACTGAATTGCTGATTAGATCAGTATTCTTTAGTCTCTGATCTGAGTTCCTGGCTCTGATCACTAAATAACTTAATTTACTGGTTTGTTAGTGTAACACATGTGGAGTTGCAGAGAATAATATATAAATACCATGTGCTGAACAAGGTTTTGTTTGCTGCATGTGATACTAATTAGCTAATGATTTTGCCAGGAAATAAGTTCAGGATAACATGCACATATCCTGATATTCACATCTTCTGACACACAACAAAGGCAGATTCAACCATCAGTGGACTGCAAGGTTGGGTTCTGCAAGGCTGTGCCAGCATGTCTGAGAAGGAAATAATGTTTACCAGGAGGAAAAGAAAGCAGGTTGGGGTGGGTGGTGAACAGCAGTTGAGTACCACCTGAGTCTGCTGATGCAAATCTGAGCTGCATCTGGAGGACCACATTTGAGCACAGCCAACATCAATCTGGCTGGTTTTACTTGTGGCTGAGGACAAATAACTCTTGTGATCCTTCTGTTGGCTAAGCAGTCACAGTAGGAAACTGGTGTAGACATTGATGAGCAGCTGAAAAGAATGGATAGAATATGATTTCAGTCATCACAGCTTGCTCTGGCAAGCTTTTAATTTAAGGATGGGATTTTAACATTTTGTGGTGGAATAATGGAAATCGGGAACACTTTTTTAAATTAATTTTTTCTATTTCATATCTGTCCCGTGGAAAAGAAAAAAAAAATTATTATTTTACTACTAAGCACTAAATGGCTGCCTGTGTGTAGCCGTTTATTTGTGTTGTTAGAATAATGATATCGGTCTGCACCTGCATTTTCCAGCCAGACTTCTTGCTCATTCCCCGTGGGGTGGATGGAGTACCATTTGCAGTGTGGTGTTTGTTACTGACAGTGGTTTTCATCTTACACCGGAAAAATATGAATGAATGAGTACTTCTATCTGCTGGCTGCTTGCCCGCTTTTACTTTATCATTTATCTTTCCTGTAAAGAAATTCTACCATACTTTCTAGTGAGAGATGTAAAAACAGATTCAGATGGTCTTCTCACGACAAGGAGATGTGAGTGTACCACAACTTGTGTCTGTGGCTGAATATCCCAGCTGATTTTCCGAGTAGATTTTAATGTCATGACTGCCTCGGAACTAGATGGGACAGGAACAGGGAAGTGTAAAATGCAGACCCAAGATCTTCAGGTCTCTGCTGATGACCCCATCTCTGATGTCTTCTATCAGCTTGAGAAAGAGTTACTCTGTTCCTTTCTTTCTTTCTTTCTTTCAGTTTAATATCTGCTATGGAGAGAATACCCTTATGGAAGCAAGATTGAATTTCTGTGTACATCATCAGGGCTGATTAACGAGTCTTTGAAGAGTACGGCCAAACTTCTTCGTAACTAAGGGGTTTTTTGTCTTCAGCAAGAGTTGGCCGACAGACCTGCTCTAAGGCTTCTCAGAAGCTTAGGCAAAATTTTAGGAAACACTCTGGATTCTCAGAAGCTGTGAAGAATACACAGCTTAGGTATACAGCCTGACTACCATCCCTGAGCCACCACTGTCATTTTGCCTGGTTGTGAATCTAGGTTGGCACTAGTCAATAATAAAATCATATGTTTTGTGTTGCCATCTGCATTCATCCTGAACCAAAACCAAACACATACTTTTGGTATGTAATAATGAAATATTAAACGATTTGGAATTTTCCTCTTCCTTTTCCAGGTATGACCAAATTCTCCTCAAATGTGAGATATAAAAATGCACTGTTTTATTTTTGAATGAAAGATGCTGTTCCCACTTGATTCTGCTCTGTAGGAGCTGGGTTTTAAAACCACCAAACTTCTCAAGACCTGAGAATCATAAACAGCTGGTAGTATTTTGACAAGATGTGATAGAACTGTCAATTTCCACATCTCATGAGCCACTTCTGAACCTCTCTCATGTACATCTGACACCACCGGTACAACCAGCAGTGGGATCCCAGGCAGTGTTTATATCCCACTAGCAGGGTAGAAGAGGAGAGGCAGCATAAATCTGAATGCATAGTCTGAAATGCAGCGTGGAATTAGGAAATTCTCTAGCTTAGGCTCTTGAAAAATAACATTAGAGATAGCGATGTGGTGTGGCAGGGTTTTGGTTAGATCCTGGCCTGAATCAAATTCTGACCCTCTGTTGCCTGTTAACATATGGATGAATCTGATTTTTGATGCTCTTACACTGGCATATGCTAGAGAAAGCTTTAAAATAGGTTATTCTATATGTATCTCTGGAGCAGATGGAGTAAAAGAGCAAACTTGAAGGAATAAAAACATTACAAAACTTCATGTGGGACTTTTAAAAATCAGTGAAGACCTTCCAAATGCTCGATTTATGCAGACAGTTGTCAGAGAAGGAAAGAGATACTTGGACGCTATGTGGCTCAGATTAGTTCAGTCATGGTCTTTTTTTAAGGATGAGACTAAAGTTTTCAGATGGGGATTTATTTGTTCCTTTTTATGTTCTCCCCTTTAGAATGAACTGATTCTTCAATGTACAAAAAAAAAAAAGAAAAAAAAGAAAAAATTGGAAGTCTCTTTATTCCATTTTGGTACAGAAATCTGAATTCCTTTCCAGGAGGAAAGAGTTGGTACTTGGTTCTCTCAATCTTGTTTTCAGAAAATGCCTATCCAAAAGGCAGACACCACTTTATTTGTTGCCAGTGGGCAGCTATTGCAGTTATTATCTGGCCATTTCAGGAAGTTGAGTTCATG
Organism: Buceros rhinoceros silvestris; assembly: GCF_000710305.1. Taxonomy (NCBI): domain Eukaryota; kingdom Metazoa; phylum Chordata; class Aves; order Bucerotiformes; family Bucerotidae; genus Buceros; species Buceros rhinoceros. Next base: position 23,364 of record NW_010403227.1, read on the forward strand.
CTCCTTGCTAGCCCTCCTCCCCCGCCCCCTAACTCCCCTTTCTGCCTTTGCTGCTGTAACAGTCTTCCCAAACACATAAAAAGGATTCTGAAAAGCTTGAGAATGAAGGAAAGATAGGAGGATGTGTAAGTGTGAGTAGAGAAAAGACATATTTCCACTTATTGATGTTATTTACAAAAATCTTAGGGGAAATACTGCACCACATGATTTGGAAAGGATAGGTGAGCCCATGGAGGAATTAAAACCTTGAAGTCAAATAAGAGTCAGAAGACCATAGAATCGTTTAGGTTGGAACATATAATCAGGTTCAACTGTTAACAGTGTTAACTGTTAACTGTTAATCACTGAACGATGTCTGAAAGTGCCGCATCTACATGTCTTTAAAATACCTCCAGGGATGGTGACTCCACCACTTCCCTGGGCAGCCTGTTCCAATGCTGAATAACCTTTCTGGAGAAGAAATGTTCCCTAATATCAAACGTAAACCTCCCCTAGTGCAACTTGAGGCTACTTCCACTTGTCCTGTTACTTGGGAGAAGAGACTGACACCCCATCCCCTGCCTTGATACAACCTCCTTTCACGTAACTGTAGAGAGAGTGATGAGGTCTCCCCTCAGCCTCCTTTTCTCCAGACTGAACAGCCCCAGTTCCCTTAATCACTCCTCATAAGACTTGTTCTCTAGACCCTTCACAAGCCCTTTACCTGTGGCAGTCATAGTTACAGAAAAACCTGGGAAATATGAAACTGAGGCAAGAGCAAAAGCTGGTGTTGAATCATTTTCTATAAAGGATGTACTTAACAATGAATTGACTTGCTTTTATCTGAGAACTTGTGACAAAATAACTTGGTCTTTCTCCATTGTAATTGGTGATCTTGGAAGAAACTGCCACAGATACAGTGATTGAATACCTGCAGCCAACTGTATTTGCAGAAATTACTTTGACCCATGTCGCTTAATCTGAAAAGCCTCCTGCTTAAATGCAAACATCACCATTGCTGGCAGCCTGAATGCAAAGGTTTTGGATTCCATGTAGAAGTAGAAGGGTGACTGGAATGAAAGCAACTTAAAAAAATGCTACTTAAGCTGTATCTAGCTCTCTCCTTTACAGAAGTTTGTAAATGTGACATATGGAAGAACTGGAAGTAACAAACTGACATACCTACTTTGCTTGGGCCAAAGTCCCAGAAATAAAAGCCTGATGTAAGTTGGTTCATGCGATACACAGACGGCTAGGAATAGAAATTGCCACCTTTGCTGTAACTGTTATCTTCCGAGTAACTTTTTTTCATACTTCAAAGTGAAACTAAAGTATCTTAACATAAATTGCTTTTCGCTTTTTGTGCAGGGATTGACACTGGGGGGAGTGAGGGAATCTCAGTGTTCCAATGATTAAAGACTGCCAACTGGAAATGACTGAAGCAGCCTCATAAATACCTAGTACATAAATTAAATGAGTTAATCATTATGGTCAAAGTTCATGTGTTTTCTAGAGGACAGAGGATATAAACATGCCAAGGGGACTAGCATTTCAATTATACCCTACATGTTTGAGAGGGAATAGTAGTGCTGGTACAGTGAAGAGAGGATATTTTTTGTGCTCTTGACTATTTTGTGTTCTATAGGTGTTTCATGTCTTTCTTTAATGTCTGACCAGAGGAACATGTTGATGGGTGCTGTACTAAGTCAGATTAGTACTGTAACAAAACCTCTACTTTGCATTCCTCAGAAACCTGAATTTGATTGTATTGCTATGTAATGTCTTCCATCTGAAACTGCTGAATGGTACTTCTTCCACTCCTGAATTTCACAGAGCTCAAGCTGCCATTTTAAAATATGTAGCATTACGAAAAAAAATATTATTTAGACTTTGTCTGAGGAAGAGTTATTTGAGCAAAAAAATTGAGGAAAGATTTGAACCTGTGCATCCCATTTCCTAGGTTACAGCTTTAACAACTGATGCTCTGGTTTGGTGGCAGTGTTTCATGCCTTTCCTCTCCTGTGAACTCACCCTCAATAAAGCTGTCATCTGGCAGGACTTTGACGTTGTTGAGAATATCCAATGAGCTCTGAGATTTGTGACAAGACTGAGACTCAAGGACTTAGGCAAAAGAATGTGTCATTTCTGGTTTGTGTTGACAGTCCAAGATGCTTGGTCTATTTGAAACTTTTTTGATACTTCTGTGGATGTGCAGAAATAACTCTCATGCATTGAAATATTGTCAGGGCTTGCAGAGTTCTTGTATATATATATATATAGTCCTGGATGTCAGCTGAGCAAGGGATTTTAGAAAGCCCATTTACTTATTCAAGACTGTAAGAAGAAATGGTGGTCACCAGTGTTGCAGTAAGCTTCTGTGCCATGCCTGTCACACGAGTGTCTCCACTACAACACCATGTACATATAACCTTATATGTACACACAAGCAGTAAAAAAACCTTACCAGTCCTATTTTACATTTTATTTCTCAAAGATCAGTCTCCAAGGACAGAAAAAAAATAAGTTCTTAATTTTCTGCTGGTGGACTATGTGTCTTCCTTACCTGCTCCTTTTCATTTCAGATAATTTCTCTAAAGGATAAACTATCGATAACTTTCTCTAAAATCTCTATAAGCTGGATGAGTTAAATATGAAGGATAGGACACATTCATGAGGCATTATAGGGATTGTCCCTCTTCTTTACTTTCTTTTGTTGGTCAGTAATCTTTCCCCTTGGAGATAAAACCAGCTCTGGGATTTAATCTGAAGATACCTGGTGCTCTTCAGTAATGGGTTCTAAGTTGTGATTTTCTTTTTTCATTTTTCTCCTCAAGTGTGAGAATGTTTTCCTTATCTTCCGAGCTAAGTAAACAGGTTGATCAGAATTGCAAAGTGTGTGAATGGGCACAGAGGTTTTCCTGCAGCACAGGAGCTTCTAGAAAGCAAAGTATAATCTGTCCAAGGTATACCATAAGCCCAAAATAATCTTTGTGTGCCTGCTCATTTTAGAAATTTTAGGATTTAAAAAAAAAAAAACAAAAACAAAAACAAAAAACCAGCAACAGTTTACTATTGTGTTTTGGAAATATCTGTTATTCAGAGAAAAACTTTGAAAACAAGTAATACGTTAACTCCAGAACTAAGCTAGGTATTTAACCAGCTTTGGTAGAGCAATGACCCTCAAAATATTCAGGAAATACTGTTGTTGAACAATTCCAGTGAGGCTACTGTTGAAGAGTGGGTGAATAGGCAATAAAAATTTGACCATACCTATCTTGCAGTATATCCCAGTTTCTCAAAAACAAAAAGGTAGTGAAGCAACTGATGCGGAATTAATATGTTGTTCCTAAAACAACATGGAGCCACGGCACTTGAAACTTCTGGCTGCAAGAACCTGCCAGTATTTTACTAAAAGTCTGACTCATTTGACCCCAAAAGCAAATTGTTCCCATCATTAATATTAGCTTCATCTGTCCCTGTTCTACTATTTACATGTATATAAGTGTGGAGCTGAAAAAAATGTTATGTGTGATGTCTGTCTTGTTTTCAAGTGAGAGGAGCACAGCTGGAAAAAGTCCAACCTTGAAACTCGATCATTAATACTCAGGAAGCAGATGGCAGAGATGAGACCATGGGTTGTATCATACCAAAGAGAACAGGGATGCAAGCTAGGGGTAATCAGACTCTATTTTTTTCTTGATACAAGCCATTTCTTGTTCTGAACACCAAAACTAGTAATAGCAAAGTGCATGTGGGAGATAGAGGCAATTGAGGAAAACAATTTCAACATTTGGAAGATCCATATAAAAATAGTTATTTAAGATTGCAATTCTATAGGACATGACTTGCTCCATTTGCAGTCTTGTCAGAAATAATGGAGGACTTTGAATGAAATACCTGTGTTATTCTTAAAGAAAAATACATTTTTGTAATGAAAGAGACATCAGGATTTAATTACAATCTGTTAAGGTTGTTGTGTGTATGGCTAGGGGTATTGTTGCTAAAAAAAACTTCTGCAAATATCCTGATGTGGGAGAAAATAAGATGCAGCTGTTGTGATGTTACAGCAGTTTTGAAGCAGCTGAAAGGAAAAAGAGTGTTACCTGCTGTAACCCAGGAGGATCTCTCCCACTTTGAAAGGAAATGTATTTTCCAAATCAGAAGGAAGGCAAAATGCCAGTATCACAAGTAAGGTGGTAAGAGTCATCAGGAGGAAGAAAACAGACCTATAATCTATAAAATAATATTTTTCCTCTATTCGCAAGAGTAAAGTGTGTCCTGGAGCCTCCCAGTTCCCAGGTCTCCTAGCAGATTCTGTGGTGGGTAGCATTGCATACAGAAGATAAAGTTAGGGACTGGGCGAACCAAACAGGCACGCACAAGTCAAAGTGGTGAAAGGGACCTGCATTCAGCAGTGTTGACAGAGTTGGTAGAAGCCACTCTGAGGACTGCTGTCTGTCACCATAAAGGTCATGACAGTCAAGGAAGGTTCCTAAGCACTAGCAAAAGTCAGGTATCAGGCCTATATATCAGCCAGGTATCAAGACAGGCAAATAACAGGATCCAAGGAACAACTACCCTCCCTTCGTTCTCAGGGAAGACTAGGGGCAACATCCTCCAGAAGATCACTTGGAGGCACACAAAGGACAAGGTGACATCAGGGAACACCCGGCTCATATTAACCAAGGATAAGTTGTGCCAGGACCAACTTGAGCCTTGCTTTGAGGAGATGACTCTCCTCGTGGGACAAGGGGAGAGCAGAAACTGCCATTTACTCTGGCTTTAGCAAGGCCCGTGACACAGCCTGCAATGATATCCAGGGTGAGCTGCAGACAGAAGATGGGGACTATGTGGTGCGAGGATCACAGCCTTGTGCTCAGCAGGGCAAATGCCACCCAAGGGGGAGCTGATAGTGCTGGTGTGCATCAGATCAGTGGCTGAACTATTGCTTTTGAACATCTGAAGTAAGGGCTTGGGTGGAAGGTGGCCTGCCTTCGTCATGGTTGTGAGTATCACTTGTTCTCTGGGAAGGTGATGGGGATGTTCCTTGTGATCTGGAGAAGGCAGCAGCTCAATGGCCAGACCCTCTCCTCTCCCTCAGGGCTTGGTGCAGAAGAAGGGTACCTCTTCCCAAGGGGTGGTGGTGGGAATGGGAAAGGCCCACATGACCCTTGACAGTCGACAAAAGTATTGGTGCGAGATGTTGCAGGTGAATCTGTGAGATGTCCGTAGAGTTTGTCCTCTCCTAGCTGACATGGGGTGCAGCAGCTGTGCTGCCAGTAGGGAGCCAGCCAGGCATCCCTGCAACCATGTTGGAGCTGTATTACAGGGTTC
>NW_010403227.1:28787-42676 GCF_000710305.1 Buceros rhinoceros silvestris
TGCACTGGTGTAGTGCCAGGCATCACTGTGGCAGGTGGACCCAATTCTGTTAGTCCTTTTTCATTTTGAGGTGAACCCTTTTCTATCAGTTCTTCATTGTTTTGAGGTGACAAGCCTTGCCAGTGAAAAGCCAGCCACTCTTTCTGGGCTTTTTATTCTATTCATGCTTTAGTTTTCTTTACGTGGTGTAGCTTTATGTTTTCCCTCATTTTCGTGTTGCAGATCACCTCTTGTTATTTCACAGGCTATTTATGGTGTGCAGGCCTTGCTTCTCTAGGCAAGTACTTAAGACAGGTTTGATCTCTGCCAAGAGGAGTGCTTAAGGTGGAGGGGCACTGGTGCCTGCGTACCTCTGCCTTGATGGCTAATTCCTATGTACCTCATGCAGCATAAAAGCCGTTCAGAGCACGTTTCAAGGGAAGAGTCTCACTTGCTTCTGTGCAGTGATTGAATTACAATCTGTTTAAAAAAGAAAAAAAAAAAAGTCTTGCTGACTGCTGTTGAGACAAGGAGAACCAAGGCTGCTGAGAAGGTGTGAGTGGTGAGCCTGCATTACCATGGTGATGGCAGGTCCCCAGGCGCCCCTTTCTCCTGTGTGGCTTCATTTCTTGCTTTTCTGAAATGGAAGGTAATACCTATTGGTAAGCTGCCTGACAGACTAATGAGGAAAGGTGTGATCTCTCAGCTATTTAATAGTTTCTTTTTTACCCATGGTTCATGCTCTTTTGTCAAGGCCACTGTGCGCACCACATCCCTAGAGGACCGGTTGTCATTTCTTTGGGCTATATTCTGACTGGCTTTTAGGTGACACAGAGAGAGGTGGTGCGTGTGGGGAGGAGGTGCTGATGAGTACTGTCATTTTCATGTCATGAAAACTATTCTAGGTGATGGAGATCTCAGGACATCTTTTCCATATTCATACCATTACCTTCAGTCATCATGACATATGACCAGAAGTAAAACACAAGCTAAGTTTAGCTAGTAATGGTCGGAGGGCAGATTGTCTCTAGGACATTTCCTTGGCATGATTTGATAGGTGTGTTATCTTTATGGGAGAACGTTCTCCTATGGTTATGCTTGTAAACCCTTAGCCTGCTCCAGCTGTGAGTCTTGGGAAGAGATTAACCAAAGGGAGTGTGGTGGGGCTGTCAGCACACTTTTTGTGTATCTTGAATTAGATTGCCCACTGTCAGGAGAACGTTCTGTAGAAAGGTGATAGGTGCTGTGTGGTTTCTGTGGCTGGTGCTCTCAAAGTGAGCAGTTAGAAAGATAATATACTACTTTTTGTTTAATAGAATAGTTGAAATTACATTAAAAAGTTGTTTAGTTTTGCTCAGAGTTGTGTTGCAGTGTTCTGGGGGAAAAAGTAAAACCTTTTTGTAACCAAACTGCTTTCCTACTGAAATAAAGGTCAAGCACGGTGTGGCTGCTGCTGCTTCTCTGGCTAGCAGGGCTGTTACGACTGATTTCATCTTTTTTATGGTATTAGAAGTACTGACTGCAATCCAAACACAAAATAAAGAGAGCAACAAAGAGGCAGCATCAAAAAAGAGAAAGCTTCAGTGTGAGAAGGTAAACAACCCTCATTTTTGTTGCCTGTTACTGGGAAATCCTTTTACTATTTGAGAGAGAAGGATTTATCACATCCCTGCCTGAACCTGAACAGAAAAATAGAAAGGGAGCAGCCTCCAGGATTTTGGGTCTGATGAGTTGCGCAAGGACAAGGCAGGAGTACAAGACCCCTTACCTCTGTTCCTTATGCCAATGGCTACGTATCTAGAGGTGGCTACTCTTGATGCCAGGCCCTGTAGACTGGATAGTTGCCAGAGAGCTGGAACAAAACAGTGTGGGGACAGAATTTTTTAAAATTGCCTCTGTTTGCTTGTAGAGCTGAGCAGAAGAGAACATTAGCCACGTGACTGTCTTGTGCTAGCTGCAAAAGAGCATAGAAGGATTACAGATACAAGCTGTGACAGTGAGCAAGCTATGGACACAGCTGTAGCTGCAGAAATGTTTTTAGGTAAATTATTTGCCAAATGCTTGATATCTCTCCAGCTGTGTTGCTGATATTTGTGGCACAAAGAGCAGAAGCTATGGAAAGGGATCTTAAATTTACAGCTTGGGCAGTCCTGTGGTTAATGTAAGTAGCACAGTCCATTCCAGGGTGATCTAGCATTAGAGGAAAAAAATAATACTGCAGAGGGCAGGCAGCCCTGAGTTTTGGCAGCAGCAAGTGTTAGAGAATTCATTAGCCTCTGAGTTATAGCTGGATTTGGGTTTGTAAGTTTTCTTGGATTAGGCGGGAGCTAACATGCTTGGCTTGAAGGAGCTGTCAAGTGTGCTAGCCCTGGGAGGGAGGACCTACTGGAGTTTGGGATGCTGTTTTATCAAACCGTCTTCTTCCTTACGATCCCTGCCTCTGCCTCTGCTGATTCCCCCACACCCTCCCTCTTGTGCCAGCAGGGCTACTCTATGAGATGGGCTGAGCTGGGGTGACCCCATTGCGGGCCATGTCCTTGATGATGGGATGCCATTCCCTTAGGTCTGAGCCAGGCAGGCAGAGCTGGGGGCAGGTGACAGGCTCCAATGACAGCCCTAACGAGGTTGGGGATGAGCCAGGTCCAGAGTCTGGCCAGGGTCCAGCTGGGAACAGCATGAGACGGGGCTGGAACTGGGCCCTCCAACAGTTTTGTCCCAGGTCTCTTGAGGAGAAAGAACCTGAGGCCAGGCTGAAGACAAGCTGCCTGCAGTGAGGGTCTGACTTAGGACAGAGTTGGATGGTGCTTCCAGATCTGAGCCAGAGCCCCTGGACCCATGGCAAGAAGTGAGTGGGTGTCCTCAGCCATGTTACCCAAAGTCATTAATTCCTGGTGGTCCTTGACTAGAAAGTGGAGATTGGGGCACATTTAAGCAGCGTGGTTGCACAAAGGCTGGGCCACCCACACTGTGGCTACACAGCCTGTGGGAGAGGTGAGGTATTGATTCAAAGCTTCCCTATCCCAAAGAGAATGAAACTGCTGTCTCCTGCTAATAGGGGTGAGGAGGGAGGAGGCAGTAGAAGATGGGGGTAACAAGAGGTGGCAGGAAGACCCAGATCCTGGGTCCCTAATCTTCATTGATGCTTGATTCTGGTACTGCACTGCCGTGGGATCATGCATCGGGCTGTTAGCTCATCGGTGATCATTGCAGTTACTTCTGTGTGTCCAGATGCAGTTTGGGGTGGGGACAGCTGTCCCCACCTCTTTCTCTTGCTGAGTAGTGGAAATGGGATCAGGGAAGGAGAGGCTGTTGGCGCACTGAGCGTATTTTTCAATTGCGCATAGGTGTTTTGGTTGTGTTATGTGGTGAAATTAGTTTACGGACATTTCTTGAGATGTAACAACCGGGAATATGTTTTTTATTATTACATTCTTGTAGAGCCAACCCCAGTTGTGTAACATTAATAGAGATGTTCAGAGAGCAGCAGGAGGCAAAAACATTTTGACAGACTAGTTGAATCGTTTATGTGACTGAAAGAGTAGAAACACTGCACTGGAAAGAAAATGTCAAAAACCTCCAATTTCTGAGACAAAGTAGCAGCTGGGTTATGTGATACTGTGAACAAAAATGGAAGCTTTTACAGATGAAGTAGGAGATGTGTTGTGAAAACAAAATGGGTCGTCAGTATGAGCCAGAGAGGTTCATACTGCTTTCATATGCTCAGGGCTTATATCAAAGATGTAGGCAAAAAGTCATGATAAATATTGCACTCTGTTGGATTGCAATGAAAAAATGCCACTAGCTCTGAAAAAGAGGTGAATAAGTTTTCAAGAACTAAAACAGTCACTATAGTGGAAAAATTATTAATGCGGCTGTGGTGGGAGAGGTATTGCTTAATGCTTCTACCAGAAGAGGGACGTTAACAGCTGTAGGGTGAAACTGTCAAATGCATCTTGTATATCAGAAGAAACCCAGTCTACTGGTTTTGTGATGTCGTGGTCCAGATCTATGTAAAGTTCAGGTTTCCACTTTGCACAAGGATTTGGGGTTGATACATCGTTTGGGTAAGGTCACATTTAATCAATGATTTTTCTCTCTCTTTGCCCCCATTGGGGAGATGTCTTTTAAAAAACTTGGATTCTTATCTCTGAGTTCACTCTTTGCTGAATGTTGGTAACCTTGTGGAGTTTACTTAATCTTTCCTTTCTTGGTTTCCTACTATGGAGACTCTGCTAGTACCAAGGACATGTTGGTTGTCTTTATTTTCCTGTAAAGAAACTAGAACTGTAATGGGTGACATGAAGAGAAAGCTATCTTGGAAACATGCTGCTGCAGGATAATTTCTTCCTGTTGCAGAAAGGTCAAATACAACTCTTCTCTGTTGCTGTAGATAACAGGCTAGTTCTGACTGATCACTAATTTTCCAGTGACCTTTCAGGAGTCTTGATCTAGCTGGCTGCTGCTTGCCTAACAGTGTTGGGGGGCCAATAGATCCCTGACTGGAAGATCCAACAGTAGCTGGCGTTAAAGAACTGATGTGGCTTTGCAGGGAGAGGTTTTAACGCAATTGTGACATCTTTCTGGTAGAAGAGGGAGCAGTGTGAAGCTGGGTGACATAGTTTTAATAGCTTAGTGGTGTAGCTGCACTGAGGGATGGGGTGCAGGTATCAGATTGCAAGTGTAGAGCATGTGCTTAACCAAAACCTGCAGAAAGTGAGAGGGGGAGAGGACAAAATGAGAGGGATATTGAATATTTCCTAAGATATGCACAGAGAACCAGAACTAAAACGGTACACAGAGGGTGTGCTCTCAGCTGCAGATCCATCACAGTGTTGACACTTTTATTTTTATGGAACAACCGTTGTCTCATCACAGGATGAAAATTGCACACCCTCATCTTTTCAACACTGCTAGAGTTATGACTCTACCAGTCATATGGTCCAGGAAAAAAAAAGATCACAGCTTTAGTCAGGCTAAAGGAGTATTTGATACTGTATAATGTAGAATTCTGAATCACTTGTGGTTTTTATTTAAGCCTAGATCTGTCAGACCAGCAGATTCTACAGAGATGCTCATTTGTTTATAAAGAAAATTTGTTCTTTGAAAAGGAGAAAATTAAGGAAGGAGTAGTACTGAAGGATAGTGACATCCCAGCAGAAAAACAGTGTTCGATTACAGAACCTTTTTTCTTTTTCAAACATACTAGTACCTGCAAGGTGTTCTGGGTTCCCCAACCCATTTCCGGTATGTTTAGAAATCCAACAAACAAAGGAGGATTTCCAGAAAAGAGTTATTTTTAAAAACATACCTCCTCTAAGCTCTCGAAGAAAGAAGGAAACCCTCTGCTTTCCTGTTTTACTGAGGGCTACATGTGGCCCTCAGTGTGTGTATCACTAAATGTATATCACTAAGCCCAGATTACTCTGATTGGGAGGTCAGCCCTGTAAGGGGAGCAGCAGCCACACCAGTCCGATGTTTTCTATTGTGCATGTTGGAACAGGGTAATGCTGAGAGAAATGTAACTGGAACTTCCCTCTCTCTGGGGACCTGATCCTTCTGAGTACATGAACCATGTGAGAATTAACAGGGGAAGGCACAACAGGTCACACACAGAGGGAGAAGAAACAATTTTTTGTGAGATAACGGAAGGGAAACTGAAAATCTCAATTTAGTTGTCTTTTTCAGTGCAACTTCTATTTTGTGTGTATTTTAGATAGGTCAGCGTGCTGTTCAAATACAACTGTAAACTATGAACTTGTAGAGGATTTGAGGCAAAGTGCGTATGTGTGGAGATAAAACAGAGGGGAGGAGCATCTATGAATTACTTTACTGCTGTAGTGCTACTTACATGAGAGTCATCGTAGAGTCATCCTGTTTAAAGGAAATGTGGCTAATAATCACATCACATTGTAATGCAATAATGCAAAATATATTGATACAGCTGCCAAGCAGATAAAGGTAGACGTGACTGGTTCTGACTTTGAAAAGTCACACAAAAGTGAGCACAGAATGTCTCTGCTTGCTCACTAGAAACAAAATGGATCACAAATTGTCTTGTTGAACACAGAGAAGCAGAGTAGCCACGATAACACAAAGTACTGGGTGTTAGCAGGTCTGCTATTTTATCACACTTTTGTCTTCCTAGACTTGGCAGGAGCAAGTGAATGACAGGTATAGACATCATGAGTTGGGGGATTGGAGGGGAAAGGAAAAGGGGAAAATGTCAAAAAGCTGTACCTCCACTTTTTTTTTTGGTTTCCTATACAGTCTAATTTATTCATAAGTTTTAAAAATTGCCTCGTCATTTATCTCCATGGCATATCTAGTGCACTTTATTCTGTTTGCAAGTTATCCTTCATCACTGCAGCCCTGGCAGTGTTACCTGGGCTATTACGTGATGCTTTTCAACAAATAATATTATCTGATCAAGCTGTTTGATACCCAGGCTGTGCCCACTCTGATCTGTCAGGCAGGTTCTTTGCATGGCGTTATTGCCTGACACACAAAACAAGCGCCACCTTCTGTGCTAAAAAGAGAGTGAATGTATTAACCAGCTTGCTTGCATGACTAAGGTAAATTCTCAAAATGTTTAGATCTAGAAGCCTAGAACCATTGCATATCTGAAGGTTGCTTTTCCCACTAATCTCTCCTGGGCTTGTTGAAACTGGCTTTTCCCTTACACTACAGTTACAATTCTACAGTTTTTCTACGGCCTTAGCTGTACAAAGTCATTGGTTTGATATTGTCAGCTGCTCCTATGTGAATTAAGACCCTTCTTATACAGCTTAGTCACAGTCTGGTCTAGCCCACAAAGAATTTTTAAGGCTTTTTATGATTCCTTGACATATTACATCTTCAATCTTAAATTACCTCAAGAGTCAGCCAGTCCCACTGGACCATCCGCTCTGTTCTTCTGGAGCTTTTTTCCCCTCCTTGGATTTGATCTGGTTTCTCACTTTGCCATGAATTTTGCAGATAACATCACTGTGGGAAAACAGTACCCTGGTTTAGGTGCCATTCATGTGTGTCTCTTGCCCTTGTCATCTAGTTTAGACTTGAGCTATTTTGATACCATATTCTCTGAAAGCACAATGAAGTAAGAGATCATAGGATCCCTTCTCTTTCTCATGTCATATTTAGGGGGGGGACTATGGAAGGACACTTTTGTGGATATTTGATTGGGAGGAAGAAGAAGGGGAATGGAAGAAAGATTATTTTTTCCTCTGGTTTTCTATATGGATTTCAAAGCAGCAAGGTTGATTTAGTGTAGATAGCAAAAATTCTTGAAGATTCTGGCTGGAAATTAAGAGAGGAGGGTGGGATTTCTCTTTCTCACTTTTCTTTAAAGCCGCCTAAGGTTTTGGTTGCAAATAATTGTTGTGTATACTTTGGAGAGGCATAATGTGGGAATGTAGATAGAGCCCCCTTTCCTGTTTGTGGGGTGGCTGAGATATGACCATTAGTTGCCCTCTGTAGTGCTGGAGATTGGAAGGCATGATATTCTGCTTCTACTTAACAATGGCGCAGGTACCAGGCATTTTTTTATATAATGTAGGAATTGCTGTGTAGCTCGATATGGTTGAGTTTCTTGCTTACTGTAACTGCAATTATGAAATCCTGTTTCTGGTCCAATCACACTTCTGTCCTCAATATGGGCTGCTCACAGCTGTTGGTCAGGTGGCATTTTTTGCGCTGAAACGTCAGACCAGAGATTTCTTACTAGTCCTTAGAGGGGACGATCTGTTCAAAAGTCTGCTGTTCAGGCTTTCCTCTGCATTTCTCTTGAGACAACTCCTGGTCCAGGATTGTTCAACAGCATGGACTGGAAAACAGATCTGGACATCCCAGTTTCACCTGCTCAGCAATGCAAAAGAAGTTCAGAGATCTAACTGGCAGGAAAAGATAGGAAGCTAACCAAAGACAGAAGCTATAGCTGGATCTATTAACTCTTGCTAGAGACAATGATTCTTGAAGCAGTGACCCATCATCTCTTTCACAGCAGATGGTGATAAGCAGGTGATGTACTGTTATTACTGTACATGGAAACATAAAATTAGCTGCAATGTCTAACTGGCTTGCAAAAGAAATAAATAATAAGCCCAAAGGAGTACACTGGAAGCATTGAAAAATACATATATGATATCTTCAAACAAGAAATGTTCTTTGGGATCTTAGCAGCTTTTGACTAAAACAGACAGTTTCAGTGCTGCTCTTCTCTAAAACTCTGGGGTAACACAGGATTGTACAGCCGTGATGACAGCAATGAGGCCAGGAATTATCCTGAAATCAGACAGATGCTGTTGTCTGGATTCTGAGGACTATTTTTCTTTGGAAAGAAGACCACCACCCTATGTATTGACAAAATTAAATTACTATCCTAGTCATCTTTCATGTAATTTTTTCAGTTCTTATGTATTTTGTATTTACCTCAACATTCCTTTGTGACAATTTGATTTTTATTTTAATTCAAAGCAATTACAGCATGCACATTTGATTATGGAGTGAGCTTTGCTTTCACTGAAGGAGTAAAGTGACCGTGCTGGTTTATGCGAGTAGTGGAGTGCAAACAACCATGCTCTGGAGAGGCCTTACAAACAGATTGCGGGAGCCTTGGCTACATCTCAAGGCTTCTTTGTCTGAGCACAAGTGGAGAGAGCACTGTATTTGCAAGCACATTTCGTTGTTGCATAATGAGAAGTGTCTTTATTTAATAAATACAGTGAGGACATGTGCAGCTGGCGCTGTTTGCTTTAATTCCCAGACTGCCCTGCCTTGTGCTGGTGCAGTGGCCAGAGAATTGAGGGGTATAAGCCAGGCATTCCAGCATGACTTTTTAGAAAACCAGGGTGTGTTATCCAGTGTAAGGTAATGGAAGAAATATTACAGGATAGTTTTAAGAGAAAGAGCTATATAAGTGGCAGCTTAACAATTGTGAATAATAATTGTAGACAGCATGCGTCCAGTTTAATTTTAGTTTTGTTAGTGCGAAACAGGATGACTGGAAAATGCTGGAGGTAAGAAGCTGGCAGAGCAGAGCTGCCAGATCTTTAAGGACTCTTTCCATAGAGCGCAAGAGCTGTTGATCCCCAGGTGTAAGAAATCAAGCAAGGAAAGGAAGGGATCGGCATGGCTGGATCAAGATTTGCTGGTCAAACCAAAAGGCAAGAAGGAACTGCACAGGCAGTGGAAGCAGGGACAGGTATCCTGGAAAGAGTATAGGGACACTGCCCAACTGTGTAGGGATGAGGTCAGGAAGATCAAGGTCTGGAGCTTGGCAAGGGATGCAAAGAATAACAAGAAGGGCTTCTACAGGTATGTCAACCAGAAAAGGAAGGTCAAAGAAAGTATACTCACCCTGATAAGCATGACTGGCAAGCTGGCAACAACAGATGAGGAGAAGGCTGAGGTACTCAAGAAAATTTTTGCCTCAGTCTTCCCTGACAACCTCTCTTCTCACACCTCGCAAGCTGATGTGCCACAAGGTGGGCACCAGGGAGGCAAAGTCCCTCCCACTGTAAGCAAAAAGGAGGAGGAGCCTGAACATACGTAAGTCTATGGGATCTGATGTGATGCATCCCAGAGTCCTGAGGGAACTGGCCAATGTAGCTGCCAAGCTACTCTCTGTGATATTTGAAAGTGAAATCCCCAGTGACTGGAAAAAGGGAAACATTTCACCCATTTTTAAAAAGGGTAGAAAGGAGGACCCTGGGCACTACTGACCTGTCAGCCTCACCTCTGTGCCTGGGAATATCATGGAAGAGATCCTGCTAGAAGCTATGCTGAGGCACATGAGGGACAGGTAGGTGATTTGAGAGAGTCAGCATGGCTTCACCAAGGGCAAGTCCCGCCTGACCAACCTAGTGACCTTCTACAATGAAGTGACTGCATTGGTGGAAAGCGAAAAAGCTATGGATGTCATCTAGCTGGACTTCTGTAAAGCCTTTGACGTGGTCCTTCACAACATCCTTCTCTCTAAATTGGAGAGAGATGGATTTGATGGGTGGACCATTCCATGAATAATGAATTGATTGGATGGTCACAACCAGAGGGTAGTGGTCAATGGCTTGATGTCTGGATGGTGGTCAGTGACAAGTGGTATCCCTCAGGGGTCTGTCCTGGGACCAGTGTTGTTTAATATCTTAATCAGTTGTGGGATCGAGTGCACCCTCAGCAGGTTAGCAGATGCTACCAAGCTGAGTAGTGCCGTTGACTCACCTGAGGGATGGGATAGCATCCAGAGGGACCTGGACAAGCTGGAGAAGAGGGCCTGAGTGAACCTCATGAGGTTCAACAAGGTCAAGTACAAGGTCTTGCACCTCGGTTGGGGCAATCCAGGGATGGGAGATGATGTGATTGAGAACAGTTCTGTGGAGAAGGACTTAAAAGTACTGGTGGATGAAAGGCTGGACATGAACCTACAATGTGCACTCACATCCCAGAAAGCCAACTTTATCCTGGGCTGCATCAAAAGAAGTGTGGCCAGCACGTTGAGGGAGGTGATCCTGCTGCTCTATTCTGCTCTGGAGAAACCTCATCTGCAGTACTGCGTCCAGCTCTGGAGTTCTCAACAGAAGAAGAACATGAACCTGTTGGAGCAGGTCCAGAGGAGGGCCACAAAAATGATCATAGGATGGAGCACCTCTGCTCTGAGGACAGGCTGAGAGAGTTGGGATCGTTCAGCCTAGAGAAGAGATGTCTCTAGGAAGACCTTAGTGTGAGCCTTCAGTAATTAAAGTGTGTTTATAAGAAAGATGGCAGCAGACCGAGGGGTGATGGCTTTAAACTAAAAGAGACAGTATTCAGACTAGATGCAAGAAAGAAACATTTTACAGTGAGGGTGACAAAACACAGGCACAGGTTGCCCTGAGAGGTGGTAGATGCTCCATCCCTGGAAACGTTCCAGGTCAGGTTGGAAGAGACTCTGGGCAATGTGATCTAGTTGAAGATGTCCCTGCTCACTGCAGGGGTGGAAGTGTTGGTCTAGATGACCTTGAAGGTCCCTTCCACCCCGAAGCATTCTGTGATTCTAAGATGAAGAAATAAGAAGTGAGACAAAACTCTCCTTGGACTGACAACAGGAATCAGGTCACAAAACTGCTAATAAATATAGTTACCTGGTAGAACAACAAAAGTCGTTTTATCTGCTGCTGTTATTGTTACCTTGCCCAGTTACCCTGTGTAAACTGAGATAACCTTATATTAGGGATAATCAAATTTTTTTAAAAAAAATTGCACTTGTATTCTTACAGAGGTGCCTGTTTGCAGATGTCGTAAAACTTTCTTCAGTTTTAAACTGAATTTTAAAACTGAAGAACTTGCAGTCTGAATTTAGGCGTCTTTTCTGTTAGCTACCTGCTAGTGTTCTTCAAATAAATATTTTTGTTAAAAAAAAATCTGTTTTCTTCAATGTTTTTTCCCCTTACCTTAAAGTCACAAATTTAATGTATTACAGGGATATTGAATGCACAAATCCCTTGCATCCTATTTTCTTTTTTTAATTTTTAATTTCATATATTGTATGCTAGAATTTTAATTGACATTCTTTTTCTTCTGTAGTAAAAGTCTTGTTTCTCTGAGGCTGATTCCATGAATGCTCTATTCATGTCCCTACTCATAACTGGGGGAATAAAGAATCTGTGATTGACACTGCAACCAGGTTTGTGCTCTTCTGCTCAGGCTAATTGCACAGAACTTGGCCTTTCCTTGGTAATTTTCTACCTGTGATAGCGCATGTCTTTCCAGATGGAGTTAGACTTACAGTGATTACAGTCTTTACTGGAGCTAGGAAGAGAACTGTATGTCCTTATCATGCAGTAGGGTCCTGGTGAGGATGCAATTTTACCATCTGAGTTTATTTTCCCATAAATGATAATCTGATGGTGAAGCACAGCTCATTGTGCAGTGACCCTAGCAATATTGCATAAAGCGTGTCATGTAATCTGTAACCAGCAGGAGCTGTTTAACTCGGTGAGAGTGCCTTTCAGATCCCACTTTACTGATCTTCTTTGTTATATACTCAGAAAAGAGGTGAAGGCATCTGTGTCTGCGTGGCTTCCAAATCCTCGGTTAGGGAAGTGCAAGTGGCTCTACCTAACCAGGTGGGGCCAGATGGATGTGCCTTGCAGTGAGCCTTGGTATGGAGACTTCTCCTTCACCAGGGCAGGCTGTGTAATTCCACAGCAGATCCCTCTGTGTAACTGCAGCCTCCTGCTGTTGTGCCTGCTTTTTGTACAGTATTTTATTTCTAATTACTTCATCAGTGAGTGCTGCACTCCTGTGGGAAAATGTTGCGTCTGCTGCTCACAGTAGGCTCTCCTTGCATGCTACTGCACTGCAAAATGCCTGTGTGCTATAATCCCTTCCTTTTCCCCCGCTGTTTCAGATGTTCCCTGACGTGTTGCTGAGCCTCCTCTCCAGTGGGCAGCTCCGTATGTCTGCATTTTTCTTGCCCCAAAACCTAACACTGTATTGCCTTCAAGACTGCAGCTTTCTGTGACTATTGCAAGATGAGTGCCCTTCAGTGACCATCTGGTGTGTACCAGATGCTCTGCTCATATCACAAAGTGAAAGCTAGGTTCACATCATACCCTTTGCATGGCTATGATTCTTTCTGAAGCAAAAGTGAGTAGAAGGCAACCCACAGCATACATAGCCACCGTCCTTACTGGCTGATTGCCAAAGCAGGCCTGTGAGTTGCATCCCAAAGCTTAGCTTCAGAGTGGTCATATCCCTCTGTGTGTCATCTTTTGTGCACCGTGAGAGAGTAAGTTCTCTCTTAGCTGGTGTCCCCATGACCTGCATGGGTGGGATGTTGCAGGACACCGGTGGAGCACAATATACAAGGAAGCTAGTTTGGCTTTGGATGGACTTGCTATTAACTGAGAGGTAGCAGATCTCTGCCCCTGTTCCCTACTGCTCTCATTTTCAAGTGACTCCTCGGGCCTGGTGCTGAATACACAACTTCACATCTCTTACTGTGCCCGCTCCACCTGGAGCAACCGAGTTGCTATGTGTTCCTGCTTCTTATAACCCAACACAGACATACCTGAGCTAGCTCAGTGTGGAGCTAGTGTGAAACCACAGCTTGCTAACTCTCTGCCCCCATCATGCAGAAGGTGCTCTACTGTTTCTCAGCAATTCTGCTTTCAAGGGTAGAGTGGGCATGCTCATGTGGATGCTGAATTTGGCAGCCAGCCACCGGTCAGACCAAGGCTGGCTTGCGCTGGAGTCCTGGCCGATTGAGCGGCAGGTATCGCAGAGCTGATCTGAGTGTTGCTACATCAGCTTCTCTGTCATGCTGGCAAGTGGGTGTTAGTATTGGAAAGATCTCTCTCTAGCTTGCAAGTGATGTGCTTTGTTCTGCTGCATTTCTAGCCAAATTCAAAGGTTCTGCATTCACATCTTTCAGTTTTCTGACCAATTTTCCTCACTGTAATAAGGACCTGACATAAACATTATCCTGCCGTATTACAACCGGTTGGACTTCCTGTTCAAAGGCCTACTACATCTCAGAAAGAGAAATGTTTTCAATCTAATTAAAATCAGTGTTGGTCTTTGGGGCTACTAAGCAGTCCCTTGTTCAGTCCTGCACTCTGGCTTCTGGGACGTATGTAGTAACGTGCCATCCCATTTCAGCTTTGGGTCTCTTAACCCAGGAAGTGATGCTTGTACTTTAATATCCAAATATACAGTCTCACCTGAGGTCCTACAAAGAGGGGAACTGTTCAACAGAACGGGAGTAGTGTGCACTGGACAGTTTCTGACTTGAGTGTTTATCCTCTAAGAGGCTGGATTGCAAGAGGATGGAACTGAGAGACTATTTGACCGCTCTTGGTTTTAAGTTTTGAGGGCATACATCATTTAAGAGAAACAGGAGTGCAGCATAACATGGTGGACTGGGTTTGGAAAGA
>NW_010403227.1:42745-68892 GCF_000710305.1 Buceros rhinoceros silvestris
GAGTGTTCTTTGTATGTAGGGTGGTACAGAAGAAGCCAGAATGAATGAACATTGAAGCTGAAAATATTACCAATACAAAGAATGAACAACAAATGAGGCCAAGAAGGTTTTATGAAAAGTTTTAAAGTCATGAGTCTTGTATTTGATTCATATGTACTGGAGCATGTTAATAAGGGTTGGAATACTGGAGGGGGAAATCCAGGGATGTTCTTTGCTCTGGAGCGGGATCATATCCAGAGGAAACTTTGGAAAAGTGTAATACTGAAAGTAGAAAAGAGTAATGTTGCAAATAGAACTTCATGCTCTTTTTCATAGCTTCGTAGCACTTTGGCACATCAATTCACTTTAGGATGGTGCTGATGTAGAGACTCAACCATTCCCAGTTTGGAAGAAAAGTTGCTGTGTCTTACCTAGGAACAGTAAGTCTTTGTTCTGAGAACCACACAAAATGGTGCAATGCCATTATTGAATATGCTTTAACTGTTCTTTCAGCTCTGCGGTTAGTTTAACTACATCATCTCTGTTCCTCTGTGCCTGACTGCCGCATTTCAGATGATGGTCAGTGAAAGAAATACAGAGAGAGAAAAAAGCAAGCAAGGGCTGCTGAGAGAGCTACACACACATACACGAGAGAGAGAGAGAGTTCTAAAGTTACTGTACATTAAGGATGCCATCTGAGTGCCCTGAGCAAGGGGTCTGAATGGCATAATCTGAGATAACTGTAGTAGTTCTTGCCTTCAGCTGTCTTTACTACTCTGGAGAAGTTCTCACTTGCACAGGATGGCCCCTGCGGTTGTGTACAGTTCCTGAGCCTCTGTAGTTTCAGGGCTTGATGGAAGTGAACTGAAACCAAAGTGAGGTTATCCAAATTTGGCCAGCTGCAAATTGCTGCTCAGTGACAACACAAATAGCTTGAGATGTTCCATAGTGAGAAATGGAAAACTGAGAGATGAAATAGGAAGAGGACAAGAATGCCACCAGGCAGCTACCCAATCATGATTCCAAGTCCTAACTTTCCTCTTGCTCATTTCAATCTGTTTTGTGGATATGGGGGTATTTTTTTCCCCTCTATTTGCTTTCTGAGCTAGTTACAGCCCAGGAGATGATTCTGGTGATTCTGAGCTCAGCTGCAGTCGTGCATATCTAAACTGCCTTCCCTAGAACCTGTGGGAACCAGTGCTCCCCGAGGATGAAGGAGACACCCAGTGGTGTACCATCCTGACATGCTTTTAGACAATGAGACCCATTTCTGATGTGAATTGCTCTATCCTCTGAGACTCTTTGATGGCAGGGTATAGTCACTGGAAACTCGCTCTGCTGGGCTGGCAGATCTCAACATAATCTGCGGACACTGATTTCTGGGATGTCTTGCTGGTGCTGGAGGAGGTCTTGGTCTTTAGCAGATGTTCTGCAGATAAGGGAGCTGCTGCTTTGTCATGGGTAAATGAAAGTCATTGCCTGCTCTGTTTCAACCTGACTAAGTTCACAGTGATGAGTTAGAAATTGCTTATGCAATGAGCATTTCTCTCTCCTTTTACTGACAGCTGATTTTACTGGAGCTAATATTGTAAGCTCTTATTACCATTGTTAAATTGTTACTGCAATATGAAATGTGTCCCTTTACACAGATAAATAGAATACTTGAGCAGAGGCACATTGAGGAAAAAAAGCTGGTCATCTTGGCAGTCCGTCACTTTGTTGTTGCTGGCTAAAGGAGGGTTGTGATGGTGGATAATTTGTTAGATAGTTTTCAGCTTTGCAAAGTTCCATGTATTAAAGATATCAGTGTCAATCCTCATTATGGGCACACCAAAGAAACCAGTTTCTCAGAATACTTTTGTATGTCTATAGATAGTGAATAAATTCTACAACTATTGTAAATTAATAGATTCTGTGTTCACCGAAAGAAAGCCTTGTGTTTAAATAAATCTAAGTGCAAAAAATTTTTGCAAATGCCTTTTTTATATTACTAATTTCTGTCATCCCTGTGAAGGAAAACAAGTTGACAGAAGTTCCTTGCTAGGAGGCATTCTTGGGTTGTAGGTCCTCATATGAACTAAGCATGTCATTCATGTGGTTTTGGCACCAGGGTAGGCATCCTTTTTATCTTGAGCCAGGCTTAATGTGCATCCTCTGCAACTACTTTTCAATCTTCATCAGTTTATTAGCTGCTTTCCCATTGTGTTCTTTGTACTTTCTAGGGTGATAATTTTTAGCTCAGTACTCTCAGACAGTTATTGATGGGAACTTTTTAGAGCCCATAAGCCTATTTATTGGTTGTCACATTCCTCTTCCTCACTTCCCCTCTCACTTGTCACATTCCTTTTCTTCAGTTTCCCTTTCAGTTTGATCTACTAATTTTTTAATTTTTTTTTTTTATTTAAATACATAACTGATGAACTGAAGCCAACTGAGGAGTAGCCAGAAAAGATTTGGGGAAGTTTTTTTTGAGTTTTGTTGCTTCATTCACATAGGGGTAATTTCTAATACAGCTGCTTTTTAAGCTGCTGCTTCTGGGTGAATCTGTTTCTGGGTGAACTGTTCTTCTACTACCTTGTCAATGCATGAGGAGAAAAAACACATATCAGCTATTTTTCTCCTTTAATGTGCAGTAGGATTAATCTGTATTTGCCTAGTCGTAATACCTGCTATTCTATTTGCAGGAATACACGGGCCTTAAATTAGGTGTGATGGCTGTTTCTTGCTCCAAAACTATAATAGATTCTAATGTTAAACATTACAAATGATGAAACAAAGATATCAAGAACAAATAAGAGTGATTTCAAGTTCATAATACCTTCCATATGACTGCTACATTGCTTGAAGATTAAACTGGAAACTGTCAGCTCAATCCTTCATTACCTTCCTTTTTATTCTGTGAGTTACATGTAATGGAAGTGGTTGTAAAATGCTGTTGCTAGCATTACTGCATGGGGAATTTTCATCTGGGGCCTCGTCTGACCTGCACGAAGTTCTTGTAAGCGATGGAGTGCGCTGCAGGGTGGAAGAGAACTGGACATGGTGTGCTCTGTCTTACTGCTGCAGAAAACAGTGGTTTCCAGACTTTCTCTCCTTATGCTGTTTGTACTGTTCCTGATGGTATTAATTTTGAGCTATAAAAAGGGTCCCCAGAATGAGAAGTGATCACACTTGCCAGAAAGACACTGAACACTTTGGGGACTTTTTTCTTGATAGTTTTTAAAATACACATCTCTGTGCAAGCAAAATGCAAGGCGGGTTTTTTTCAAAGCAGAAGTGGGCTGTGCCCTCTTCTCACAGCTTTTGGTAGGGGTATATGTACTACTTTGGACACATATTTTTGGGTTGGGATTTACAGGTTTTGGCAGGGGATAGCGGTGTAGTACTTTTGGTAGCTTTCTGTTCTTTAGGAGGTTTCCATGAAACAGCAAACAAAAGCTGGTCATGCTGGCGGACAGAGGTTGTGTTTTGCCTGCTTGATTTTACTGTTTGTTTTTCCTCTCTAGTCCATGCACTTTTTATTACTCTCTACAGTGTGTCTCTTGGGCTCTGTTCCTTACAGTAACTGGGTGATTTTAGGAACTGTTACGCTATATTTCCCTGTGGTACCCAGTGTTTCATGGAAGTTATAATTTAGCTCAGTGCTTTGAATGCTGGGTCTTTCTCCTGCAGAAATGGAGACAGTCCTGGCACACCTAAATCCTGTAGGTTCACTACTGATCCAGTTTTGGGTGGTGGAATTACACCCTTTTCTTATCTGTCTTTGAACATCAAATATTCTGGCTCATGGGAGGAAAACATTGGAAAGGAAACTTGTCAGCGAATTCGCATAGCAGCTTATACTTGCGTGGCTTTACGAAACTGTCAGCACAGGAACTGAGTCCTCATAGCTGATGAACTTGCAATGGATCCCACCACATCTCTTAGGACAGGCAGCTAAAACGTTTTTGAAAAGATAGAAAAAGCACTTGAACCTGCCAAAGGGGGAGGAAACAGAGAATGAATGGCAGCAGGGGGAGTTGTTAAAGCGAATTCCAGGTCAGGGTGACCAGTGAGCCTGAATAGAGCACAGCAAAGATGACTTTAGGGGAAATGACATTGGCAACTCAAAAACTAGCACTGGGATCTGCTAACAGCATATGTGAGTTGTGACCCCAGCAGAAAGGGCACCATACAACTGGTAGGTCATACTTTTAGAGAGAATGTTGCAGTGCTGGTAGATTTATAACGGATGAGAATTTCTGCCTTCTGACCAGAGTGCAACTACAATAGGAGGAAGTGTATGTGTCTGGAAAATTGACTCCTATTCCAGTTTTAAAAAACAGATAAATGGGGGTTGGGGTGGGGGTGAGGGGGATGGTGGTGTAGAAATGGCCAATGGATTAAAATTTCAATGCTATTTATTTATCAATGCTGATTTAAGCAATAGTTTCTGCATAGGAAGCTGAAATTAAATCTTATTCTGTCGTTCTTGGTTTTCTCCCTTTCTTACAAATAAAGACAGCTCTACTGTTCCTGGATACTTCCACCCAGTTACTTCAAAGCTTTAGATGAAGTTAGAGGCCAATCCGGAATAGTTGTTCCACAGTAGGTTTTTCTGCCTTCTGAAATGAATATAAAATCATCTAGCATTTCCCAAAAGCTTCATTTACATTATAATCTGTACCCCAGGGCTGGAAGATATCCGGGGAGGTGAAGCCCAGCGTTACCCTCAGAATTTGATTTTGGGATGCTTCTGTCAGCTATTTAGTCACTCTGACTTATTATTCTGTGTAGGATGTCCTCTTCAAAGGATTGTACTTGGTCATGTACACAGCCTTTCACCTCTTTGCAACCTTCTGAGCAAGTTTCTTTCTGTCCTGTTTCACTTCTTTCCTCCTTCTTTGTTTCTTAAATAAAATATGCTGTCTTTGCCTTTTTTATTTCCTTCTACACCCATACTATCTACCCCACAAAGTCCCAGTTACAATTTTGTGTACAGAATTATTGTGTTTTCCTGGATTATTCACCGTGTTCCTTGTATTTGTGTGCAATCTTTAAAGGCTTTCATCAAATTGTCCAGTTACTCTCCTCCATTATCTATTTCTCCCTATTGAATTTATCTTTCCTCTCTCATATCTGACTCCAGCGTTTTATCAAGATCACGTTATCCTTTTAACACCTCTGTAGACTTTTGTTCCTGGCCTCCAACAGAGAGTCAAGTTAATTATTTTGCTAATCACAGAGGAAATTGATGCAATGAATAAAAAAATCCAAAACCAAAACCAAAACCAAAATAAAACCCCAAAAAACAACGCTCCTTTAAAGGTTAGCCTTTTACTGGGAAAGGAATTGGGTGAGAGTTATATAAATACATTTCTGGCATAAATTTCTTAAAACAGAGGGGAACTTGCCAGGGGAAGACATACACATATTAATGTATCATCAACTACAGGATGTAAAAATATATATTTTTTTTTATTTCACTGGCTTGAAAACTGACCAGCTCACTTCAGCTAGCTAAGACAGATTGCTTTGATACATCTTTAGGAATTTTGGTATTTTTTTTGTCTCAGTTGCATTCTTTGGCAAGCACACAAGACTGTCCTCACTAGCGCCCAGCAGCTCAGCTTGCCTTTTGTATGTGGATACGATTCTTCTTTCTGAGACTGCAAAACCTCTAAAATCTCCATTAAAATGCACTGTAAACCTCCTCTCTTTGGGAGTACTGTGGAGCTAGGAAAAGGAGACTATAAAAGTGAAGCCAGAATAAATATACCTTATTCCAAATGACTGTGGATTGGCAAGGTTAAAGATCATTAGTTTTGCCTTCATGAAAAATGATGACGAAGGAAACCCAAGGGAGAGAGTTAGTTGGTTCAAGCAATACGGCAACACTGTAATCCTACTCTAGGTCTGTGTGCAATACACCCAGTGGGAAATAAGGCTTTACAGCATTAAGATTTTATCAGCCTGCTTTTCTGTGACAGTCAGAGTGATCGTGAGTGGCTGAAGCCAGCAGCAATTACTTGTGCTGCTCCAAATGAGTGTGTCAGTAAGATCTTTGTGCCATACCTATCCACCCTCTACATGCTGTTTGTGACAAATGTCAAAGATGTTTTTGTGTTTTAGTTTGGAAACTTTCTGTGAGCAAAGCCGGACCTCAGAGCGCCATGACTTCTGCCACAAGCATTGCAGTGAGAGAAACAAAAAATTAAAAACTAGTTTTGGACCTTTCCACCTCACCCGTAAAAAGAAAGCAACAATCAACTGTCTCTATGCCCCTTTCGTACTGTAAGAGCTTGGTCCTGATATGGGAAGGCGAGTCGAGGAGGAGGCTCTCATTGGAACTCCAGGGATCTCTATTTACTTAGCATTTAACTGAGATCTGTTCAGTGGGGCCGAAGCAGTGCTGGATGAGGACATGAATCACTTGGTTTGGAAAGAACTAAGAATCCTACGGTAAATCAGTGCTATCTGAAGTAAACTCCCAGGGGCTGGTCTATCGGTAAGCAAGAGACAGTTGCGTGGAGAGTTGCACTCTATGACCTGTCACAAGGGACCAGGTGCTCCTCTACGCCTGCTGCAGCTGTTGGGGTCTGGGCAGGACATGCAGTGTTGTGTTACTCCTTGGAGTTTCCTGCTTCACGTGAGTACTGTAATTTTTGGTTATGTCTAGCTGGAGCCAAACAGGTTTATAAATTTCAAATGTAGCTCACTTCTGCAAAAATGATGCAACCTTGATTAAAAGATCTCAGGGCTCTGTTTAACCAAAACCACATTTTATTTATACCAGGAGAAAGCTGAAAGTTTCTCTCTCCCATTGCGCTAAACTTACACCCCTGAATGAAACTGAAATTTAGGACTGTGGGTTGTTGCAGGTCCAGGAAAAACTGCTTCCTGGTCTTGCTTTCTGGCTAGTGGAACAGCTTGTCTGCTGTTTAATCAAACTGAGAGTAGATTTACCGGAAAGCTTTTTATTTAGTCAAAGGTTACGACAAGTGAATCTTCTAACGTGGTCCTGTAGGGTACGAGTTGCATTCAGCCAAGATTTTCTGCCTTTGTCTGTCTCAGATGCAGGCTGCTGTGATGTGCATGGCACAGTTAGTTTTTCTCATTGTTTCTGAGAGTCAGTTTTTGAAGGGTCTTTATTTACCAGCTTCTAAACACCAAATCCTGCCTACCGATCACTCTGGGATCTCATCTTGCATACAGCTCAACAGATGGCCGTAACCAATACTTGTGTGTGTGCAAAGCAGTGGTTAAACGAGGAGTGAAATTACAAATGCATTTGGGACCCTGGGGAAGCAGCAGAGTCCCAGTGTTTGTTTCCTAATGATTTTTCTTTGCTTGGCTCTCATTGACTTTAGTGAGATGCTGCTGCTCGTATTTTACAGTCCACAGACTTTTGCTTCTCTTAGAAATACTGTTGGTATAGTATTTCTTTTCTCATGTGATTTTAAATAAATTATTACACTTTTTAATAGACCTTTTCTTGTTCTTAATCTGATGCAGTTGAGAAATTAAAATCCCCCATATTTTTCACACAATTATTGGGTTTTATTTTGGGGTTTTTTTACATACTAGCTGTAATGGCCATTAAAAATATAAGAAATGCCCCTTCTCAATTTGAGAACTCTAATTTCTGCTTTGTTTCTTAAAAGCTCTTCTTCCTTCAAAAAATCCAATCTTTTGTTTTCCAGAATGATACAATTGAGTGCTTTGTAGTCTAAAAGTAATGAAACAGTAATAGATTTTTCCCTAAATTGGTGTTTAATATATAATACATCTTACTAAATAAATTCTAGGGGTTTTTTTAGCAGGTGTGAATCGCATCAGTTGTATTTTATCACCTGTGAAAAAAGTGAGCTACAGCCAATACATTGGCTTCCCACAGAAATATATGGGAGGGGGAAACATTCATTCAGAATTCTTTCCTACTGAAAGGCATTCTCTCAAACTTCACCTCAAGGTATGTCTGTAATAGGGCAAAGAACATGAAAAAAAAAAGGCAGACAGGGGAAAAGAAGAAAAAAAACCCCAAACATTAGATGCCTAGGAGAAATCCATGTAGTACAGTGTGTAATTGTGTAAGCGCATCATTGCTTGCATCTCTGATGGCAGAGGCTGCTGCAAGGGGATACGTATGTCACCTGCAGGGAACACAGGACTTACCATGAGCCTCACAGCCACCTGGGAACAGCCTCAGGCAAGCTGCTTCCACTGTGCTAATCTCAGACCCAGGACTTCAAAGCTGACTTCCAGCCTTGCCTCTGTGTGGCTACTTGCACTGTGGAGCTCACAGCACTGAAGAACTGGGGTTTGTATTGCCTTTAAGAAATAGCCCTCAGACTTAGAGATACCTGTTACAGGCTTGCTTGTGTCTCCAAGGTGAAAATTCTTCAGCTGTGTAGTGCAAAGCATCAAGGCTGCCTTACGCACCTGCTGATACAGGTGCAGGTTGATCTGCACCTTGCACTTACCAGGGTGGTTGGAGAAGTTGTCTCAGGACAACCTTTCTACCAGGAGTGAGGGGATGCTTTGAGCAGGTGTGAAAATGCTGTTCACAACAGACCATTAGTCTGATGGGCTAACTGGGAGCGTGACTTGTGGATGGCCCTCTGTAACAGCAAGCTGTGATGCCAGAAATCTACTGTTCCTGGCCAGCACTGAGGAGCACCAAGGTAGTGATTCACAAAGATAACACTTAAATATGCGCATAGGGGAAGCTGATGAGCTGAGACAGAGTCTGCAGACAGTGCTGAACTCTTTCCTGCAGTCTTTTACCGGGTCAGCAATTTCTAGATGTGTATTTTGTTTGAGCCCTAGACCATTTGGCTGTTTTATTTCTGCTTAATTAGCTTCATGATTTAAAACTATTTGTGGCTCCTAATGAACTAGGAAAAACCCAGCAGTTGTTAGCAGCTGGCTGGGATTTCAACAACAGCCATGTGTGTTCAGCAGAACAGCAATAAAGTGGTGAGAAGAAAGGTCTGGCGGTACTGCCAGGGGTCGGGACATCCGAGGGCTATCCTCGGTCCTGTTAATGATCACCATTAGTGTAGCACAGAATTTCAACTAGCCATAAATGGCCTTGTTAAGCGTCAGCGACAATGAAGGCTTTGACAGAAGGCTTGGGTTTGTGTAAAGCCCCACATCTTGTGAAGGAGTCTTTGAACTAAGATGCTGGATGTGGACTGGAGCAGCTGAGGAATGAGGGCATGTTCCCATTGGACTTTTGATAACTTCCCAGCGCCGCTGAGATTTGCAGGAAAAATCTGTCAAAACCCTTGGACACTGTTTTGCCTAGCTCTATTACATTGCTCTGCAGGGCTTCACCGAGGTGGTTGTGACCATTGCTGGGTGATGGTAAATCATCTAGTTCTGGCTGTGCCTATGCCCTAGGGCTCAGCCCTCTAAGCCTGTTAACACTCCTCACCACTCTGATGCTTTCTCAGGAAAAGCACTGAGCTCGTACCCTGATTGCCCTGTGATCTGGAGAAGGTATCCCCCTGTCTTTAACCGTATGTGACCATCCAGGTGACACCCTCCCGGGACTACGGTCTGTTTCTTCTGATACTCCTCCTTCTTATAGTGGTTCTCAGTTATTTCTGTGAGGCAGATTTTCATGGAATTATTTTGGCTGCTCCTGAAACCCCAGATCACAAATCTGCTCCATCTCTCATGAAGATTTCTAACATCTGGACAAAAATTACAACATATCTGTATAGTTTAGATAGGTGAATTGGGATATGGTCTACAACACTTGAAGCTCCATTTTTACCAGTCTGCAATTTAAAAAAAAAAAAGTAAATACGAATCACAGTCTCAGTGCGTGTACTTTTGGTAGCTGCCTCTCCAGTTTTCATTATATTTTCCAAAGTTTACAGATAATGGAGAGCAGTTACAATATTGCTGAACTTGTGCTTCAGTGAGAGCTACTTCAGGGAATGAAACAGTATGAATGAAAGAAACTGGATGTTGTCTGCTGAAAATGTGGTTCAGATGCATGAAATACTCATCCAGGTGATACGCCTGTAGGAAGGCTGGCATGAGGGGCTGTGGACATTCTCTTAGATCATTCTAACTCTTCTAGAAGCCCACCCCATCTTTGGAGAAAGATTTGGGTTTTTTTCCTGTGTCACAAACATGAATTCTTTTGTGCGAGTCAGATTACATTTTGGGTTTTTGGATGTACGTGAAAAATTGTGAAGAGTTTCTTTAATGTCTGTCAGCGCACCTTTGAGGCCAGTATGAAGTATGTCTGGCTCTGGTTTTAGGCTTTTCAATCCGTAAATGATCCTCACATCCACTTACCCCATATTTCTGGCACGTTTCGGTGCCTTTAAACAAAATTCTCTCTGGAGATCTGTATACACTTTCTTTTGCTATCTCAGGTGTTAGTTATATTATGTGGAGCCTCCTCTCAGGATTAGTTTTGATGTTTTATGACTAGCTGGATTATATATTTTATTTCAGTCAGGATGATATGTACATAATATAGTGACCTTTACTGTGTTTTTTGCTAAGTGCTCCAAAAAACATGTCTGCAGCCTCTAAATAATGCCCTGGTGTAAATTTGATATGAAACTGGTACCTGACAGAAACAGAAATAGCAAAAAATATCTACATCACTGTGAGGAATTTCAGAGTATCTATTCTGAGTAGGGTTTCATAGTTCAGGCCAGGATTTCTTAGGTCTGTTTCCTCAAATTACTTTCCAGGATTTGAGATCAGCAGAGCCCCTGGTTAAACTGAGCAACATGTAGGGTTTTTAACCTGAGAGTTGCTTCAGGCAAGGACGTGTGGAAGCTGAGAATTTTAGTCAGTCCCTTTGGTTTCCTGACAGTGTGATTGGGGATGCACCTCTCTCAGGAACAGGGGGTCTCTCAGGTCAGGGAGATATAAACTTCTCAGAAAAACTGAGATTGCTTTTTCTAAGCTCTTTCTCTTTGCCACCATAGTTTGCTGTTCCTAGAGGATGGCAGCCTCCATGACCTCCAGGTGTAACAGTGGCAACTGCTTTTCTACTGTGGGAGTCACAGAAGTTTTGGATTTTAATATCAAAACTAAGACACTTATAATCTGCCTTTTCCTCACTGCATCCAGAAATGCTCTTGGCTGAACTAGCTGTCCATCTTCCATTCACCGGGGGGCCTGGAGTCTTAAGAGGCACTCTGGGAAAGCTGGCCTGAAACTCCCGACCTTTGCCGGATGCCCACTTGGTATTGGTAATGAGCCCTGCTAAAAGACTTGACAATTTTTTCATGCACTGGAGAGTTTTTTCCTCTTCTGCTGCCACAGTTTGTATCTTTCCCCATCTATTTTTCTGGCTAGTTTGGAAACAGACTTCTTTAATGAGGGGAAAACTTTGCTACTGGAGGATCTCTGGTTTATTTGACCTTCTATTGCCCATGGATGTGTTTTAGTTTTTCCTGGCCCCCCACCCCCATGCTTTAGTGCAGATCCTTCTGGCAATTCTTGATTTAGATATCTACATTCTGAAAGTAAGTTGAGCTTCAAGAAATGTCTTCTGGCTTTCAGTGATGGTAGTCTAATCGACCTCGGCTTCAGTTTTCACCATTGTCCCTTCAGGTCAGTTGTGTTGTGTTAATCTTTTTATTCATGGATTCTACTTCTGTTTTTTGCAAATTGTTAGTATCTCTTGCATGTCTTCATGCCTTTCAGAATATTGACAGTTGCTGAGCAATCTGACCAAACCATTTCTGGGAGAGACAGCAGCAATGGAGAGGATATTTTAAGGAAATGCTTTTTCACGTCCATTTCTGTTTAGCTAGGATAAACCACCTACAGTTAAAGCTTTTTTTCTTCTGGGATCTAAGTGTCTTCTCCACCTCCTTCCGGAGTCCTTCCTTTGCAAAGTGGTTCTTTGGCATGACGATGACCAAAAGTGTAGCCCAGCTTTTTTTCACCTTTTTTTCTATGCTTTTCTTCTAGAGAGAACTCTCATTTACTATCATAGATTTCCTTTTATACGGAGTGCAAGGCTCCTTGGCTTTCTGTAATGCAGCTTCCTAGTCAGTCTCTGAGGAAAGTGAAAACACTTTTAAAAGCCCTTCTACAAGTGCTGTCATCAAAAACTACCTTACCTTCAAACAACTCTGCGTGTGTTGGTGTTATCCCTTACAAATAGGAAGCGTCTGTTTTTAAATCCCTGCCTTCTCCACTTTGAGAGTATTTCAGCTCTGTTGGGACTTTGAACCACTCTGTTTTTCATATTTCACTGTAGTCTAACTATTTTGTGGCAGTCTGTAATCTCTCAAAGTCCAAGAGAGGCCTGCTTCATCTCTGCACAGTACAGCAACTAACTCCAACTGGCATTTATGTCAGCCTTCAGAAATAGAGATCCTCACAGAAGTTACTTTTTAACCTTTTATTTTTACTTGCCTGACAATGAATTCACCCTAACAACTTTTCTTTCCTGAAAATCACAGATATAAATGGGATTTTATAACATAGGTAACATCTGTCCTGAGGGTGTCTTTCATTTATTGCTGATAGACATTCACAGCTATTAAAGCTAGGGGACCATTAGAGCTCCAAAATGTGACTTAGTAATTTCTGTATCAAACTCAATAAATTGTGGTGGGATGCAGATATATTACCATGGGCCAGCTTAAATCTTTTTGTAACCAGCAGGTGAGCTGCTGTCCTTTTTTGATACTTATGAGTATAATGAACAGTGGATCTTCCTCACCAGACAAAACTGTTGAAACCGTAACAGCATCCATATAAAGCACAAGCATATGTCATTTCTTGAGCAAATGCATATGCACTTATATTTGTGTGTCTCACCAAGAAAAAAAGCAATTATAACTCCAGACCACGGGACGGAAAAGAAGCAAGAAGTCAAGCAAAGCAAGCATTAAGTGAAAACCCTGAGGGAGGGATGGGAACTTACAAAGAGAGGTTTTTGAGTTCATTGTCAGCTAGATGGGAGTTGAGCACTGTGAGCAAAACTATCTCTTGCCGCATTTAGGGAAATAGATTTTCTTGTATGCTCGTTGTAAATAGCAAGACCATGTAAGAGATGTGCATCCTCTGTATCAAATTCTTTTTTCCAGAATAAAGTGACACTTTGACCCTGAATTTCTGCTAACTTCATGGTTCAGAAAGGAGTTACAATACTTCTGCCTAAACAATCTGGTCCTGATCTTCAACATATTTACTGCTGGAAGATCTGACCCCTTGTGATAAACTGTTCGAATCATTACATATCCCCACAGTTTGAAAACATGTACTGCAGTTTTAGAATTTCAAAGAGAATTGGGAATGGCTTGAGGAAAAAGCTGATGAGAAAGTCTGTTGGTAGCTGCATTTTGAAACAAATGAAAGCCTTTTGGAAGCCTTTTGGTGGTACTGTTTGCCTTTTATACATGTATTGCTTTCTATTGCAGGTGTTTGCAGGTATTTTTTTCCTTGGAAAAATTTAATCTTTCTATTTGACAAGCTGATCCTCACCCACTTTTCCCAAAACCTCAACCATTAACACTTTCTCCTTTGTTCTTATTTATGGCCATCGATGTTTGGATTAACTTTTTGCAGTAGTCAAGAAAGTTTGAAGATGGCAGACACTTTCTGTGACAACAATTATTTCTGTAAATCTGTTTATTTCACTCTAAATCTTGCTGAGGATTATTTTTCTTCACTGCCAAAATCTGAAGTTTGGAGGTGTCACCAATCAGATCTCTTAATGCAGTATTATTTCCATGTTATTTGATTTCTTAAGTCATTCCAAACACCTTAAGATAGGGAAAGAACAAGTTAGAAAGGTATAAACAGAGCAAGAAGAGCAAAATCGTCACAGAAAGGAAAAAAGAAAAAAACGCTTTCTGTAAAACAGCAGAAACACCGTGGTTCTGTTTATCTGCAGAATGATAAACTGGCTTTGGTTTGTGGTTGGTAAAAGGCTACTCCCTTTTTTGTTTTTGTTTTAATAGTCTATTTCACTTTTGTATTTTTAAATTATTTTCTTCCCACATCTTTGATATCTCATTTGTTTACTTTTCATTCCCTGTCTCTCCTATCTGGGAGGTATTCTGCTAGTTTCCCAGCCTCTTAGCCCTTTGGCAAGTTCTTCAAATTCAAATATATGTTTGCAGTGAGTAATACAACACTGGTGTGGGGTTTTGTTTTGTTTTTAAGCTTCCAAATTATAGGTGTAGTCCATGCCTTCCAAACTCACGGTTTATTTGTGGTGGTAAATCAGTGTGTGTTAGTGGATACATTAATCTAGTCATTCTCCTTTCTCTACAAATTTGAATTTTTCATCCTGGTTAATGGAGTCTCTCATTACCAATGAAAAGCTGAAATGTTCCATAAAAACTTTAAGTTACACCGTTACGAGAGCACAGGCTAATGACTTTACGTGGACTGGAAGGAGTTCACATGTTTTCTAAGTCCATCAGTACCAGGGGTTTCTTTCATTCATTCAGTTTCCCAATCTCGGTTCCCTGTGTGCTTCTCATTCATCTTTGGCTCTTCCTTGGGCTCTCTGCCATCCCCCAATCTGTGCCAGTAGCTCTGTGTTATCACGTCATCATGTTTGCTAATCTTTTCTTCTCAGCCATCTGGAGGATAGGGGTGTTTTTGCTGAGTGCCTAAACAAAACACTCTCCTCCTTCTGTTGTCCCATCAGTAACGTCTCAAGTGAAATTTTTCATTGATCTATCTTGGGCCTGATCCTCCAGAGATTTTTTTTGTTAAAAGTTTGGATAATAGGACAGAAAATGCACAGAAGTTTTTGTGATGGTTTGGTTTATTGGGGGAAAAAAAAAATAAAGGACAAAAAAAAAAAAGCCGGGGAAAGCAAAATTTCTCCAGGGCTAGTACAATAGGGGATTACTTACTCCTTTCCTGCAAGATCCCAGTTGCAGTACTGCACTCAGCTTTTCCCAGCACTGTGACAAAGATGTAGATAAATCAGAGGAGGTCCAGAGTACAACAATAGGAATGACAGGAGATTTAGAAAAAGTGAATAAGGAAAATATGAGGAACTTCTTTTTTCCTGTCCCACTCCAGAAAGGAGATGGCCTACACTAATGTCCTCCGGTATGGCAAGGCTTTTATAAAGAAGTAAGCAACAGCTTGTTCCCCAGGTTCACAGAATCACAGGTATCATAGGGAAATCATAGAATCATAGGGGGAAAAGTGAGTCTGTGTTGGAGATTAGGTTCTGTATTAGAAAAACTGTGTTTATAAGTATAGCAAAGTGGTGGAACAGACAGACTTGGAAGACTTGTCAGACAGACTTGGAAGAATTTGTCTCAGGAAGGATAGAATCATAGAATCATCTGTTTGGAAGAGATCTTTGAGATCATCGAGTCCAGCCATTACTGAGGGTTAGACAGACCTGTCACAGATACCCTAGGAGCTGCTTTGTGTGAGGAGATCTCTTCCAGCTCGGCAGTTCTGTGGGGAAGGGAGAGTGGTTAAGCTGGATGAGGTATGCTAGTGGTTGCCATCAGCCAGTTCTTTGATCTGCAGGCAATTCCTACCCTGTCCTGGATGAAGCTGATGGCATTACTGACAAGTTGTCATGAGATCTGAGTGGCCTCACTTCCTGCACCAAGATGAACAGGCTGCTGGTATCTCCTGCCTGGAGTATCCCCTTACATTCTGTGTTGTTCAAATGTGGCTGTGTTACTGCTAAGCAGACAGAGTGCAGTCAGGGTGAAGAGAAGACTTAATTTTGTTCTTCCTCTAGTAGTTAATAGTCATCATCATTATAATGGGAATTGATGTCAACACAGAGCTCAGTCAGTGAAGAACACTGAAGTATGTTCTGGCCCAGATTCATATGGACAAAACGCTACCTTGGTCCCAGAGCCAACCCGTAGGATAGAAGGATACTGGTGGCATTCAGGCTGTCTGACTCTCCATGCTCTTGTGTTTCTGCCAAAAACATCCTGGTATCTTGACTTTTGCAAGCCTTGTGAAGTCGTAGAATCACTGATTGAGTAAGCTTTCACTATGAATAAAAATGCCTGGTTTTCCCCAGGTTTCATTTATTCTGATTAATTTATTTACCTTTTATTGCCTCTACTTGAAGGATAAGATTGCAGAAAGATTTTTATTGCAAAAAGTGCTGAATCAAGTACTGCTTTTTTTGTAATAAGCAGCGAGTGCTCAGGATTTGTATTCTACTGGTGTGGTAAACATTGTTGAACATCTGCACTCTACTCTGTGACACTGCTTTGCTTAGGAATGGTATTGCTTTGATCCCGTTCCCTCTTGGTTTGTTACTATTAAAACTTTTAATGAAAGTAAGTTTTTGTTACCTACAGGCCTGAGGTGCTAACGTTTTACCTCTTAATTTTTCTCATAGAAGGGGTTAATGGACGTGTTTTTACTCCTTGACATTCATTGCAAAAGTTCCGCTTTTTCCAGTGTCTGCTGCTGCTTAGTTGGGC
The DNA here is from genome assembly GCF_000710305.1 of Buceros rhinoceros silvestris. NCBI lineage: Eukaryota > Metazoa > Chordata > Aves > Bucerotiformes > Bucerotidae > Buceros > Buceros rhinoceros. The sequence continues at coordinate 59,137 of NW_010403227.1, forward strand.
CGAGTTGCTTTATGGTCCCTTTCCCTCAATGGAAAGGACCACCAAACAGAATGGGAAAATGTAGGAGAGACTCCAGCAGCTTCCCTAGGGAGCCTTATGCATCAACGGCTAGCCTGCTGGCTACCTGCTTGGTATCTGCATTATTGTGCATGTGATCCTGAAGGGCTGATCCATTTGCTTCATGTGCAGGCATGAGTGACAGCTTTTTGCAGAGATGTGAAGTCTTGCAGGAAGAATTGCCATCAACCCTCTCAAGAAGTCCTTCTGTCACATCCCTTATTGAGGCATTTGACAGTGGGAGAAGCAGTGAAAATGTGTTGCCCTGTTTAAAGCAGCTGCTGCTTGTGGACCATGACTTCCATGACTGATGAACATAAGCACACAGTCGCAGCCCTGCTTTCCATGACAGAAATGCAAACATCGGAGGGAGAAAAAGTGAGAGACTTAAGGTTGGTGGAGGTGAGCAGCAGAGAGAACAAGTGAATTAACACAGTTCAGGGGAAGTGGTGTAGGCATCTGATGGAAGGGGAATGTGGCAGAGATTCTTGTGAGAGGAAGAGAACTAAGAGAAGAACGTAAGTGAAAGCCGGAGAGTTGAGGAGGGAAAAATAGAGGGGACTGACTGACAGCTAGCAACTGTGTACATGGTGCATGCCCAGATAAATTTAACTATTAATATGTTGTTTAAACGCTATGTTTCTGGTTTGTTTATCTTGATATTTTCTGGGTGTAAAGTAAAACTTTTAGGAGCCTTCTTTGGGAACAAGAGTAAAAGATATGATCAACAATTAAATCATGTTTTTAGAAGGAAAAAATCATCACCTTTTCATAGCCTCTTTCACAAGTGAAAATATTTAGAAGGAAGCATATTTTTCCTTCATCTTTTTAGATGCCTTGTTCACCTTCTGCTCCCTCCTTGAAAGTGGATCTCCAGCCAAACGTTACCTGTTTCTCTAGCCTTCCCACCGTTTCTAAGCCCTGGCACTTCTCCCGTTCAGTTCTACCATTTAAAAAAAAAATTACTTTTGTTGTTACATATGCAGAAAAGTAAACTTTCTGACATCAAACGGCAAGCTATTTTCAGGAATGACTGTTTAACTGCTTAAAAAGCAATAGTCCATGTTTCAACATCACTTTAAAAAAAGAAGTTGTATTTTAAGCAAGTCCTTGTGGTTATTAATTTTGGAACAGTCTACAACATCATAATTTGTATGTTTGTCTTTTTCTTTGCTGATTCTTTGAGTAGTTATAAAGTCCGCAAAACCTGCGTTAAAAACTTTAGCTAATGAAGTGGTGGAAAAGCAAGACCGTGAGGGTAAAAAGCTGAGCAGGTGAGGCCAAGAAACTGAGTGGTTTGGCCAAGCAGTTTGTCACCTGGAAATTTCAAGACAAATTAGGAGAAGCTGTAGGATCTAGACACGCAGTCTGTATAGAATATCTTTGTCTCCTGATCTCCCACCCTGCAGATGAGTAATCTCTGGTGATGTCAGTGGGCGTTACCCCCACATCCTGAGGCCCTTGTCTGTAAGTAATGCCTCATTTTCTCTTGAGCTGGAAAATCATCTCAGTTTCCCTTAAATGTTTCACCAGGGAGCTAAGAGGCAGGAAAAGAGGTTTAATATTCCTTTCTAGTTGCATCACTTGCATGTTTCACAGTTGAACTGTGGAGTACAAACCCAGATTTTGGAATTGTTCAAATGACAACAGAGTTATTGCTTATCTTCTCAAATACTTGGGCTGCTCACATTTTCAGCCAAGCTGCAGTACTCCCTCCAACAAATGCACTCATGGGAGAGCAAGTGGCAAAGAACAGTAACAGCCCAAAGTAGAGAGTCAGTGCTTTTGGTGAGGAGGTGCCAGCTGTCATTGGAAAAAAGTTCAGAATTTAGTGTGAGGACCTTTCAAAAGAAAGAGAATCTTCAGAAAGGTTATAAAAGGAATGAACCCTAGGTCAGCAATTCAGCAGTGTTAACTAATGCTATTTATGCAAAAAACATTGTAAAAAATGTTAATTCAAAAATTACTTCTGACAAAGAAGTTGCTTGTTCTATATAAAGATACATACACAAAATTTTGGAGAAAGAAAGGTTGTCCTGACTCTTCAGGTTCATAAGCCTTGAGTTAATTTAATTAACAAGAAGGGGGAAAAAATAGCTTGTGCTCAGAGAACATGAAAACCTAAACTTGTGAAACTTTTATGAGTTATGAACATGGAAGCCATACTGTAGGAAACTTCCAAGGAAGTTCTGTAGCTTTCTAGTGGAAACCTAGCACAGAGCTGTATCATGTTTGAAGGCTTGTTCTTTGTGAGTAACTGCTTGCTTTCATTTAAAAAGGAAGAAAAGGAAGTCTGGGAAAGATGGGGATAAATGACTAGAACAAATGTTAACTCTGTAGATCCCAAGTGAAAGCAACCCAGATAGTGAGTAGTTCCAGAGCTGGCTTTTCCGGGAACCGCAACTCTGCTCCATGCTAGACAAAGGTGGCTAAACGTCAGTCCTGGCACTTGCAGAGTAACACGGCAGGTGACAATGAAATTAGGAAAGGCTCAGGGCAGCCCATTGTTACCCTTTTTCATTGAATGACCTCCTTCGAGAGCAGAAGGTCCCATGTTAAACTTGCCTTTGTCTTAACTGTCCTACAGTTTAGGCTTGTGTTTACCAGAGTTGAATCTAAGAGTGTTTCTCTGTGTTGTGAGTAAAGCAGATCCATAGCCCATGCCAACTGAAGTCTAATAAAATACATCTTTTACTCATAACTGCCTTTCCAGCACTGCTGCAGCAATTCAGATTTAATTTTGGGGTAGGAATGATTTGCATGCAAAGCAAAAGTGCTTCAAAGAACGTGAAGATAAAGGACTTAAATAAAAACTAGGTGGTCCACAGGATTACTGTGGTGGTTTTTTCATCCCAGTGAGAAACCTCAGAGAAGTACCAGAATGAGAGAGACTCCAACTGGAACAGCACAAAACAAGTCTTTAATGAAAGAAATTGGAATGAAGCTAAATAACTGTTTAAATGGAGCTCCAAAGAGATCTGTAAAAGCTGCTGCTAAAGTCAACTGAAGGCCTGTCACAGGGCCTCACAAGTCTCTTCCCAGCCCTCCTGCTGGCAGCAGTTCGCGTCTCTTTACAGTACATCAGAGGTAAGCGCAGCAGTATTTGAAAAACTAATAAAAATGTTCTCCCTGTGAGAGAACCCCCATGCTGCTAGGAGAGGAGCTGTGTGCCCTTCGGTCTGGGAGTCATTTGTCTCTGCAGCTGGGATAAAGAAGGGTCTTCTTCAATAATTCACAAAGCCACTGTTAGTAGCTGTATTCCCGGAACTTGTCTCCTAGTCGCAAGAGACATCCATTAAAATGTGCTGCTCAAAACCACAGCTAAATAATACGGTTCGGTGCCCCCAAAGTCCTTTCTCAAATTCTGGCCTGCATGGGGTAGCTTAAACTGTCTCTTACGCTGTGTAGCACCACCCTGCTTGGGGACCGCTCAGTTCTCACGCAGAAACCCTTTTTGCCTGGGTGATGGTCTCTTTCTCTGTGAGGGTGTGAACACGGGTGTAAGTGTCCGAGGTGAAGCTTTGGTCTTTTTTTTCTCGGCACCAAACCTGTGTGCTAGGGAGGCTTCTGTGGAAATGCAGCGTGGGGAGACACAGGAAGCGGTGTCTTTCCTCTGTGGTGATAGCTGGGAAAGTATAGTTTCTGCACCAGCTGTGAACCAGAATGTCTCTTAAACTATCTTAAAAATTAACTGTAGGTTGCCTCTGCTAAGGAAACTGCTGTTCTCCCTTGCCATGTGCTGTGGACGTAGAGCCGGAGGGAACCTATGCAAGGGGAGTTTTGCCAAGGCCCACAAAACCAACAAAGCAGCGTTAAGTCTTTCTTCTCCCAGGTGTGCTGGAGCTGGGTTCTGTGGAGAAGATGACCCCAGAATAGGCATGAATGCAGAAGCGGTTAAAAGTACATCTGTATACTGAGATTGCATATGTCTCGCTGCATTCTACGCAGACTGTGAGGAGATTCACCATGTTATTGAAAGGGAAATTCTGAACTAACAAAGAGTGTGCACAGAGGAATAAAAGCCCAATTCTCAGAATGTTTTAAGTAAAATATTCTGAAAAAGGACTTTCTTATTAATTTAAGTTTCACTTTGTCATCTGTATTTTACATTTCATTTTGATATTTTATAATGAAAAATATTTTTACCTAACATAATAAAATATTCGATAATTTCCTTCCAAAACCAAGAAGAAATGAGTATTTTCTGCTAAATGTCCTAATTCCTATGAGAGATGCATTTTTTTAATATGAAGTTGTTCAGATGGGAATGTTTCTTGTGGCCCTCTTGACAGTCATTCGGAATGGGTACTTCATCAAAAAGTGAAAAAGCTTTGGAAGAATTATCCTGGGCATCTTAAATAAGGTTAAAAAAACCCCTTTATGCCATAGTCACTGTGTTCTGCACGTGCCATGTATTTTGGAAAGAAGTTATTTAAGATATGGTTCAGAGGTGTTTTAAAGAATCATTTTTAAATCCCTCCCTGGAAATCTATGCTCTGCTTAATACCATGAGCATAGCTGCAGAGCTTTAACAGCAAGGAGGATATTAAACAAGCTAAACTTAAGCCTCTCAGAATTGAATTATTTTCAACATAAAAGAAATTTGAAGATGCTAGACATTAGGCCAAGTTAAAAGCAAGGATACTTGGATATGTTATGAGATGTAGGGCACGGGAAGTGGATGCTGGTCCGTAATTATTCTGTGTAACATCTGACCTGCGTCTGATGGCAGGGGATTTGTGTTAGCGGTTCCTGTAAAAGGACTTACCTTTTAATGGGGAAAGAAAGGCAACGCAGTGGCCAAAAGGATGTCAGGGATTGGATTGCCCAGAGCCCTGTGTGACCACAGAATAAGTTTCTCATGGGCAATGGGTTAGCAGGATTGTGCTGAGAAAAGTGGAATAATCAGTGTCCACAGCAAATGTGTTTCTCTCATGGTTGTTGCTGTTGTGGTTCTGAATTTGTATGCGCACGCGGCTCTGTTTAGATCCAGACAGATGTAGAAAACTTTTAGCTGTCATTTTTGTTACGTTTTAGACAATCAGAGTATCTCCCTGTGGCCTCTTCTGCTGCCTCCAGCCTAGGATACGGATCACTAGTGCCACATAAAGACACATGCCTGTGCTGTCTGATTCGGTATCTTTGTTTTTACTATCTGCCATAACCAGTAACAAAGAGATTTGTGCAGATGACTATCAACAGTTGCTGGAAAGAGAGAGAAGCCCCAAAGTATTAATAAAACCAGTATCATCCCTAACAGGCTGGCTGAGTTTGAGCTGTGCTCTTGTCCCCTCTTCTCTGCGTGCACAACATGTAAGGTGATTAATGGAGCGGATGGCGTTGCCATTGTCTCCCAAGGCCTCCGCATTTTATGTTCACAACAGCTCCTCTTGCTAGAAATGGGGGTAAGAAAGGACTAGTAGACATCTGTTGTTTGTGTTTTGTAATGCCTCAGGTGGGGAAGTGGCAGTCCCTTTGCTTTTGCAGTGACGTGTTATCATCCGTTTGATTGCATTATGATGTACTGCTGCAGAAAAAAGTATCTGTAAGAAGTATCTGCACATTGGGAAGATGGGGGATTGAATAATAGGAATAGCTTAAGGATCTAAACACACATGCCTGCTGATGTTGCCTACTGCTTTTGGGCTGCATGTATATTTCACTGTGATCTTAAAAAGGGCAAGAGGGCCTTTTAAATCCTGTATGTGTTGAAGAAAATGTCCAACAGTGGTGATGAAACGGTTCAGAAAATTCCTCAGATTGCTTTTTTGTCTGTCTATCTCAGCATTCAAGAAGAAAGCAGTAAGGTATGGAGCTAGAAAGTGGCAAAAGAACTGTGAGTGAGCAGATTTAGACTGAGCTTTGGAGGTCATTCTTGGGCTTTTCACAGCTGGAGTGTAAGATCCTGTCATTGCACTGCCTGTCACTTGCTGATGATATGTGTATTGTACATGGATGCAAGCACACCATGACCCCTGTGTTCTGCTAGTGAATGCTAGGTGCTTCTACTGTACCGCTGCTAAAGCCTTGAGATTCTTCCATGAGAAATACTTTTGAGCTTCTCAGAATAATTGGGTGGGAGCTTTACAAGTTTTATGCTTCATTTTCTTTAGGAGTGACACACAGGTCTTTATGTACTTCACATTAGTACAGTTATCTACTTATAGAAAAAGAATTTAACTAATTGAATATTCAAAACATTGTTTAACTATATATTTAAAGCTGATTGTCAGGATCCTTAAAGTATGAGAATCATGTTGACCATTTCTGATAACAGGGGGCCTTGGGCCTGGTGGCTGGGGAGAACAGTTTGGAAAGGTGGCAAGGTACAGTAAAGTCGCTTCCTCAGAGTGCAAGTATAATCTTCCGCAAAGTTGTGGAAATGCAAACATAAATCATTCCTTGTTGTTTCTCGTTGTTTCTTGTCTCAGAGGAACATGAGTGATGTATAAAAATGAACTAACGTGCTTGTAACTGAACACTTTTGTTATGCGTGCTCTTGTCTAATATGTTCGCAGTATGTACGTTGTGTACGTAACGTCATACAGATTTCTATATAATGATTTATGAGGAACCGGAGTCTTTAGAGAGCTGTTATTATTTTACTGTGATCTGTTTCAATACATCCAAAACTAAAGTATGATGTATATCACGATGATACAAATTTTCTTATTGTTCACTTGCAACAACTATTCATTAAACAGCTGTGGACACATACAAACTGAAACAAATTCATCTGCAAATTCACAGCAAATTTGAAGCAAATTAGATGAAACATTTACATTGCATGAAAGTTCAAAAATGACCTGATTTTTCTGGCGTTTCCCTAACTTTCTTTTTGGCTTATTTTAACTATGGAATGGCTTGCCCTAGAATTTTAAGTTTATTTAATCTGTTGGTTTGGCAAAGGCTGATGTCTTGACTAGTTGCAGGGGCCTTGTTGGCAGAATTAATTAGGACAAATAATATTAATAACATGGTTTCTGCATACCTCCGGGGCTTCACAGTGCTGGTGAATTCCATATGGTCCTAGAAATGGAATTAAGCGCTGGAGCAAATAGAAAGTGGGTATAAAGCCTCATTCGTGCTTATCACTGACATATATTCTTGAAAGCAAAAATCATAAATAGTTTTCTATGCTGCCAAAATAGCTTTAGTGCATTTAAGGTGGCTATAGGGTATGGGCCATTGAGCTATGATGAACCAAGTGTTAGTGGGACAGGAGCAGAGTCAAGGATGCAGGAACAACCTTAATAATGTCTTTTCCTGACTCATAGTATTTGAGTTCACAAGTAAGGGTGCAGAATAATGTTTACCTTTAAGATTGCTACATGTTTCTAAATATTTTCCCATGAACAATATTTAAGTTTTTTTAAGTTTTTAGCAGTTTTTTCTCTGCATTTTTCCACATACAGGTGAAACAGAAGATAGAGTAGCTGTTAGAATGATATTTAGTCTCACTGTGTAACCCAGAGCATGCTTTTACGTGCCTCTGTTAATTCCTTCTCTAACTCGCTTTTCAATTTGGTTGTGCGGATTTATTTACACATTCAGAAGTTTCTTTAATACCCTGAACATCAGCGTAACAGAGCAGCACAATACAGTGTTTTTAACATATTTCCTTTAGTGTTTCTGTGACAGAACTTGAAGCTAATGTAATGCTGTGAAGACCTTAAAAAGAAGAGGGACAGGTTAATGGTGCTGTGCAACTCAGATAATGAGTTTGATGTGTGATATGAGTAATTAAATGCTGCATTAACTAGCAGGGTGTCTCTGGTATAGCAAAGGCTTATTAAAGGTCTACTAAAGGCATCAGGACAGTTATGCAGAACAGGAATGTCTAAGAACAGCCTTAAAAAGAATAACTCTGAACCCAGCTGATGGTATTGCTAATGACTGGGACTTGTGCTCAGCATGCAGGTGAACTTCCCAGTTAGACAGCTCATAGTAGAGGATAACAGTGGCGCGATGTGTTGTGTAAGGAACTGATGAAATATTTATAAGGGACAGTCAGAGATGGGAATACTTGAATTTCAGCTGCAGGACCATTGGACCCTACTACATACAGTCTGATTGCTGGTGTGTTGGCTGATCCAGTGTTGCACCTAGTTGTGTGGCTGGGTGAGCTGGCTGGGACTGGTTTCTGAAGCCAAGAGTACTAGAATCAGGCTCCACAACAGTCATGATGTGTGGATCAGCTGTAGCCTCATGTGCCATTATGGGATGATGGAAAGGTCAAAGAGAGACCCTGGAAGAAGCAGTGAAGGATAGGGATTGACAAAACATGTCTAATGTCCTTATTTTTGCAGTACCATACAGGTTTGGGTAGAGGTGAAAGAACAAATGGTCTGATGTGCTTCAATGTGCTAAAGAAAGAAGCATTACTGCTTTTCCTGTAAGCATCTGGCCAGCTCAGATGCTACCTACCATGTGGGCTAGAAGGGCTAGTACTAAAGCTCCAGAAAGGGAATTCTTAAGTGTAATGAGCCACAGAGCTGCACTTGTGCAAAATCAGATCTGAAGTAGAAATTAATTAATTTCACATTAACAAATATCTTGGTTTTTCTGACGCTAATTGAGGTGTTTCAGATATAGGCTTCTAAAGAACTGCACATAAAGTATAATTCAATCCATGCTCAAGAAAGTTTGGCAAGTAGGGGTTTTGCATCTTGTTTTGAGCCCAGGGCCAAATGTAAAATCCGAAATGCCAAGTGTACAATAATCTGCCCTGACAATCAAATTAGCTTGTAATTATGAGACGTGGTGCTGACCTGATGAACTGTGGAAAAGGATTTTGAAAGAAGACCTCCAGAATATGCTGTTGTAGCTTGTGAGTCACTAAGCTCCAGCCATGCACTGTTGGAGGAAATTAATCATCTTCTTTACAGAAAGAACTGAAGCCTGTTTATACTATATAGTGTTGTTCTGCGGAGATGCATGTTTATTATCTGGCAATGATCGTAGCTCTTGCTCAACTCACTCTACTAATAGTACTTTTCCTACCTGCCTGTGTGTTGAACTCAGTGCTGGAGTCAGACAGTAAAACTGCTGTTTCTACCTCATTCATCATCCTGAAGAGCAAAAGAGCAGGCTTCCGGCAAAGTAAACTGGTGTGTCATTAACTGGGAAGGCGATACACAAAATACATGCACAGTACAAAGCCTACAATTGTCTAACCATCTCCACAGAAACAGCACAGAAAGAGTATTGGAAAAAAACAGAGAGGTAGAGTGTCCTTTCTACACTGGCTGAGAGCTGAGCCCTCAGTCCTTTTTTTTTTTTGTCATAATATTGTCAGCAATTCGCTTCAGTGCCTTTAATTGTGATTGATTAATCAGGTTCTAAGAAAAAAGATCTTTAGACAGCAGGTGGGGGAGTAGTATTATTATTTTAATCTATGCCTTCTGTAGGCTTTCACTGATGAAAATGGCTTTCATATAGTGGTGAAAACAAGTACATCATAAGAATGTTTATAGGTATCAAATCAACAGCACATTTCTTCTGGCAGCATCCTCAGAAGCTTTTAATCGGTGCTGGCAGCTGTTCTGCACATCAGCTGTTACCTGGTGGGAGAGACACGCTCCTGTTCTAAAGCACTGGGAGCAGCGTTCCAGGCCGTGGCTCTGGCTGGCCAGCTCCAGAGCAGCACCAGAGGTGGAGACAGTCAGGTGGGGCCGTATCCTTCCTGTTCGAAGATCA
>NW_010403227.1:68996-73091 GCF_000710305.1 Buceros rhinoceros silvestris
CTGCTGAGGGATGTGCCAAGCCTCCGGAAGGAGTATCTCTGGCTTGCTTTTGGTTAGGGTTTTCCCTCTTTTATGAGCGCCTTTGAAAGGGGAAGACTTTTCTGTGTGTCGAACGGGCCTGTGGAACAATAGTTTATGCAAGTGTACCAGGCTCATGCTGGAGTTCCCAGTACTTGGGAGCTGGTGAGGGAAGAGTCAACAATGCTCTCTGCTATCCTTGAAAGACTCTCTCTCTGCTTTTCAGCCTTTTTATAAAGATGTGTTTTGCAAAGGATAATTATCCTTCTAAGCCACAGATCTGTCACTAAGGTGGAATTTTCCACTGGTTGTGAAGAAATGGAATGGGACTGCTGGGAATAGAGTGAAAAGACGGAGCAAAAATTCAGAGATCTGTATGCAGTCAGACCTTTGCCAGTTGGGGAAAGATCTCCTTGAAAGCTTTTATTTCCACAGGATGACAGATACAGAGAAGACAAACGACCTGTTCATTTTTTTCTAAGCAGTTATAGCTGGTTTAATCTATTTTTTCATGATTCTCCTCCTTGTCCCTCACCACTGGCCTATACGGTTACCCAGGAAATCAGAAGATGGGAAATGTGGTGTAGTTTCTGTAAATACCACAGATTAGAAGTTGGGGTTGAGGGTGCAGTGCCAGCAAGCTTTTGTGAAAACTTACAGCCTTGATGACTGATTTTTGTGGACTTTTTCATTTTCAGGATTATTTGTAAAGACAAAGGTCAATAACATTTTATTTTGAAAGTAATAGGGGTTAACCTTTTAATTTTGCGTAAAGTAGACTGACCCACCACCTGCCAGCTGACTGTGTTCACCTGTGTGTTTCCATGAATCTGCCATGAACAGCTGTAAAGGAACTACTTTCCCTGCCTGTGGATTCTGAAGGTCTGCATGCTGCAATTTTGTCTTCAAGTATTACTCCTCCAGCGTTAAATGGAAACAAGACACTTTAAAAGTCAGGGTTTCGGTCTGGTTTTTGAAGCCACTAACCAAGTGCAATTTGGTTTGTTTGTTTTTTACCCTTGCCTTTCCCTCATCAAAATCTAACAACAAAGCAACACTCCAACAATAAGTACAGAAGAGTTTCTCTTCCTTCTTCAGGACTTTCCCTTGGTTTGAGTGCCTAGGGAATTACTTTCTCCTGTCAACCCCCCAGCAACATTAGTAGTAAGTGTCATGGATATGCAATCTCTATGCAGAGGTCTTTGCCAAGAGATCTTTCTTTGAAAGATCACACAGCAGGGGGTGAAAACCCCTTCTTAATTATTTCCTGATCACTTTCTGATATTGTAAAGTCAAAAAATTATACCGATCGTCACTGCAGAAAAAGCATTTCTTTTATAGGTTTCTTGTACCTTCAGCTGCTGTTCTGCCATTTATATTCACATCTGTAGCAATGCAGATACTGGATTACTGTGAAAGTAAACTAGGACAATAAGTTTTGTTGCTCAATATATGTTAGAATACTATCTGGAATTAGTGAGTGTCTCTGTCGAGATGGTTGTATCTGAAAACTAGGAAGGTAAGAAGTATATTCTCGTTCTTGAGCAGTCATTCTGTCAGGGGTCTGTCTTTTCACAGATTAGTAGAATAGCCCTGTTTGTACTGTTTCCGCCCTTTTGTTACTGACTGTATTTGAATATTTTAGAAAATTGACAGTGGTAGAGTTGGACTGTCAGATCAGAGCTCATTCTGCTCTTCATATTGCAGCTCAGACTCAAGAGCTCCTTAACAGAGATTTGGGTCCAAAGTCTAGTCTAAACTTAGTATGTATGTACATAACTTAGCATATCTCTTGAGTAGATTCACTCATCATTTCCAGAAAGGAGATGCTTATGAGGCACAATAGACAAACAGTAGATCACAGCTTTGCAAAACTGTATCTTAGTTTTCAGTGATAGGCAACATATAGCTTTAAATTTGGTTTTGCTCATGTCAAAGTGAGCAGGAATTTTGCTGTTGATTTAAACTAGTAAAATCAGGTCAGGATAAGTAGTTTTGTTGTAAGACCTGTACAGACCGGGGTAATATGGTTAAATTGCAGACGTGGGAATGTAAATAGCAAACGTGCCAGTGTGACTGAAATAGTGACACTAAGGTCCTTGCTTAATTACTCATGTTGGGCTGAAGCCTACTGCTCTTGTTTTCAGTAATTTCCACGGGTTTCAAGAAAAATGTGCTGCTACCCAATTTATAAATCTTTTTGCTGTGTTGCTAAATGCTTAACTGATCGGGCATATAAAGGACTTCTGAGTAGAACTGGCGTGCCTCTCCGTGTGGTGAGCGGAGAGTACAAGTGCTAGAATTCGCACTGGGATGGTACCATCTGGAGTGGTGCTCTTTGCCTCTTCCTGGGTGGATTAAGTTCACTAATACTACTGTGTGAATTGTTGCTTTCTACTGTGCAGTCTTAGTAGATTTCCTGCATCAGTTCTTAGGCTTTGTGTTATGTTGAATACTAAACACTTATTACTGTACAGTGCACTTCCAACAACACTAATCTGTATAGATATGAAATCCGGAAAAGAAGGTGTTTTCAGAGATTATATTAATGACTGTGGCATTAATGACTGGGCACCAGACCCTTGATGTGGTTTAACAAATGGCTCTTGCTTTAATGATGGCTTAGAATTGAGCTGGTTTTGTGGCTCCTTGTGGCAGTTGGTATGCCAACTGTCTAGGCACATGGTGGAAGGCAGGAGAGCAGACAGAGAGTACACAAGCCCCAGGTCATCTCTAAAGGTTTGCATTGATTTAAATGGGAGCCAGGTACAAAAGTATGTAGGAAAAAATCTAGTTCTTGCTTCTTAGTCTACCAATAATGTATAGCAAACACTGTTTTTCCCTGAATCTTGAAAGCATAAAGCAAGCTCTGTAGATAAAGTAATGTTAGTGATGTGTTTGGAACAAAAATTATTTATAACTGACATTAAAGTCACTGCTGGCAATGACCACCTAATTGAAGGGACCTCATTTGTTACACAAGCCACACAGGAGCTCACTACAACAGACTGTAAACTAATTGCTACCCTCATGTTAAAATTAGAGGAATAATTAGGGCTTTGTTTTATTTTGGATGCTTCTACTCGTGTGTTCCAAATTTGAGAGGGACTGCCATGTGAAGGTCAAAAGATTGAGGGAGAAGCAGAGAGCTGAATGGAGCAATCTGTCCTGTAGACTACAAACATGCTGGTGTAAGAGTATTTGCTGAAGCCTTGGATAATACGGGCAGGAATCCATGGCTGCATGGTTGGAATATTTCTTTTTCCTGTTGCGTTGAGCAATCTCTGTTTAATTTAAAATATATTATGTATCCAATAGAACAACTGGAGGTCCCTGCATGAAAGAAAGAGCAGGTAGGTGAGCCTCATAGATTACACATGTGGATAGTTCTTATGACTCTTGCCCTGCAACAGGGAGGAGAAGAGAGGCCTGAAACCACAGCAGTGTGCATTCAAATCAGATCAGAAATATGGAGAGGGGTTCATCTCCCTCTATCTCATGTCAGATTGCTTGATGCAAGAATACCTTGAGGAAGAGAGCAATTGCCCCTGCTGCCACATTGATCTCAAAGAGTCTCGTGTTTAAACACATTCTGGGCAGTTTTTTTGCCAAGAGGGAGATCCATGCTTTGTGTTTGGATGAAAACTTGTAGCTCTTTTCCAGGATTCCTTTTCCTGGGTAAAAGACATGCTGAGGCCCAGCTGGGCAAGCTAGTTGTTTTGTGCAGTAGAGGGAGAGGAAGAAGACAATAAACCTCTCTGAGGTACTGGTCATTCTCCAGGAAAAAGGGTGATGCTGCTGCAGGCTGGCTATTTCATTCAGATTTTCTCCATCCCCCTCAGAAGTGGGAGGAGGCCAATTCAGCAGTACCACTGTTGTTTTTCTTACTACAACTCAGCGGTGAGATGCACCTGACACCTTTTCACATTTGGTCCCCGGATGTTCTGTTAATGCTCAATAAGGTGGTGAAAGTTGGTATCAAGCTGAGACAGACCGATTAAAAAGAGAAGTCTGTTTCAAACACGTGTTTCTGCTTTTTGTCAGATTTACTTTGGTACTGAGGAACTGAACTCTTTC